>NW_024744357.1:4179449-4302662 GCF_018991925.1 Homarus americanus
GGGGAGGAGACCAGTGGTGGGGAGGAAAACCAGTGGTGGTGGGGGGGGAGGAGACCAGTGGTGGGGAGGAGACCAGTGGTGGTGGGGAGAGGCCAGTGGTGGGGAGGAGGCCAGTGGTGGAGACCAGTGGTGGGAGGAAACTAGTGGTGGTGGGGAGGAGACCAGTGGTGGTGGGGGAGGAGACCAGTGGTGGTGGGGAGGAGGCCAGTGGTGGTGGGGGAGGAGACCAGTGGTGGTGGAGGAGACCAGTGGTGGGGGGAGGGAGGCCAGTGGTGGTGGGGAGGAGGCCAGTGGTGGTGGGGAAGAGACCAGTGGTGGTGGGGGGAGGCCGTGGTGGTGGGGAGGAGGCCAGTGGTGGTGGGGAGGAGCCAGGTGGTGGGGAAGAGACCAGTGGTGGTGGGGGAGGAACCAGTGGTGGTGGGGAAGAGACCAGTGGTGGGGAGGCCAGTGGTGTGGGGGAGGAGACCAGTGGTGGTGGGGAGGAGGCCAGTGGTGGTGGGGAGGCCAGTGGTGGTGGGGAGGAGACCAGTGGTGGTGGTGGGGGAGGAGGCCAGTGGTGGTGGGGAAGAGACCAGTGGTGGAGGAGGAACCAGTGGTGGTGGGGGAGGAGACCAGTGGTGGTGGGGGGAGACGAGTGGTGGTGGGGAGGAGGCCAGTGGTGATGGGGAGGAGACCAGTGGTGGTGGGGGAAGAGACCAGTGGTGGTGGGGAAGAGACCAGTGGTGGTGGGGAAGAGACCAGTGGTGGTGGGGGAGACCAGTGGTGATGGGGAGGAGACCAGTGGTGTGGGGGAGAGACCAGTGGGTGGGGGGAGGAACCAGTGGTGGTGGGGGAGGAGACCAGTGGTGGTGGGGAAGAGACCAGTGGTGGTGGGGGAGGAGGCCAGTGGTGGTGGGGAAGAGACCAGTGGTGGTGGGGGAGACCAGTGGTTGAGGAGACCAGTGGTGGTGGGGGAGACCAGTGGTGGTGGGGAGGAGACCAGTGGTGGTGGGGAGACCAGTGTGGTGGGGAAGAGACCAGTGGTGGTGGGAAGAGACCAGTGGTGGTGGGGGAGGAGACCAGTGGTGGTGGGGGAGACCAGTGGTGATGGGGGGAGGAGGCCAGTGGTGGTGGGGGGGAGACCAGTGTGTGGTGGTGGGGAAGAGACCAGTGGTGGTGGGGGAGACCAGTGTGATGGGGAGGAGACCAGTGGTGGTGGGGAGACCAGTGGTGTGGGGGAGGAGGCCAGTGGTGGTGGGGAGACCAGTGGTGGTGGGGGAGGAGGTCAGTGGTGGTGGGGAGGAGACCAGTGGTGGTGGGGAGACCAGTGGTGATGGGGAGGACAGGGTGGTGGGGAGACCAGTGGTGGTGGGGGAGACCAGCGGTGATGGGGAGGAGACCAGTGGTGGTGGGGAGACCAGTGGTGATGGGGAGGAGGCCAGTGGTGGTGGGGGGGAGACCAGTGTGGTGGGGAGGAGGCCAGTGGTGGTGGGGGAGGAGACCAGTGGTGGTGGGGGAGACCAGTGGTGGTGGGGGAGGAGACCAGGTGATGGGGGACCAGTGGTGTGGGTGAGGAGACCAGTGGTGGTGGGGAGACCAGGTGGTGGGGGAGGAGGCTAGTGGTGATGGGGGAGGAGACCAGTGGTGGGGAGGAGGCCAGTGGTGATGGGGAGACCAGTGGTGGTGGGGGGAGGAGGCCAGTGGTGGTGGGGAGGAGACCAGTGGTGGTGGGGAGGAGGCCAGTGGTGGTGGGGGAGGAGACCAGTGGTGATGGGGAGGAGGCCAGTGGTGGTGGGGAGGAGGCCAGTGGTGGTGGGGAGGAGACCAGTGGTGGTGGGGGGAGGAGACCAGTGGTGGTGGGGGAGGAGACCAGTGGTGGGGAGGAGGCCAGTGGTGGTGGGGAGGAGGCCAGTGGTGGTGATGGAGGAGGCCAGTGGTGGTGGGGGAGGAGACCAGTGGTGGGGAGGAGACCAGTGGTGGTGGGGAGGAGACCAGTGGTGGTGGGGAGACCAGTGGTGGTGGGGGAGGAGGCCAGTGGTGGTGGGGAGACCAGTGGTGGTGGGGAGGAGACCAGTGGTGATGGGGAGGAGACCAGTGGTGGTGGGGAGGAGGCAGGTGGTGGGGAGGAGACCAGTGGTGATGGGGAGGCCAGTGGTGGTGGGGAGGAGGCCAGTGGTGGTGGGGGAGGAATACCAGTGGTGGTGGGGGAGGAGACCAGGTGGGAGACCAGTGGTGATGGGGGAGGAGGCCAGTGGTGGTGGGGAGGAGGCCAGTGGTGGTGGGGGAGGAGGCCAGTGGTGGTGGGGAGGGGAGACCAGTGGTGGTGGGGAGAGACCTGGTGGTGGGGGGAGACCAGTGGTGGGGAGGAGACCAATGGTGGTGGGGAAGAGACCAGTGGTGGTGGGGAGGCCAGGTGGGTGAGGCAGGAGACCAGTGGTGGTGGGGGGGAAGAGACCAGTGGTGGTGGGAGGCCAGTGTGGTGGGGAGACCAGTGGTGGTGGGGGAGGAGGCCAGTGGTGGTGGGGAGGAGACCAGGTGGTGGGGGAGGAGACCAGTGGTGGTGGGGGAGGAGGCCAGTGGTGGTGGGGGAGACAGTGGTGGTGGGGCAGGACCAGTGGTGGTGGGGAAGAGACCAGTGGTGGTGGGGGAGGCTGGTGGTGGTGGGGAGACCAGTGTGGGGGGAGGAGGCCAGTGTGGTGGGGAGGAGCCCAGTGGTGGTGGGGGAGGAGACCAGGGTGGTGGGGGAGAGACCAGTGGTGATGGGGAGGAGACCAGTGGTGGGGAGGAGACCAGTGGTGGGGGAAGAGACCAGTGGTGGTGGGGAGGAGACCAGTAGTGGGGGAGGAAACCAGTGGTGGTGGGGAGGAGACCAGTGGTGGTGGGGAGGAGACCAGTGGTGGTGGGGGAGGAGACCAGTGGTGGTGGGGAGGAGACCAGTGGTGGTGAAGGAGACCGTGGGGGTTAATGGCTAGTCTAAAGTTCCTCACTTAAAAAACAAAACAACACTAATATAACGCGATTAAGTAATTATCTCTATATAGCGTAACGTGTATGTATGTATGTATGTATGTATGTATGTATGTATGTATGTATGTATGTATGTATGTATGTATGAAGCATAAGCAATGAGAGAATATTACAGGAGTTAAACATAGACACACTGTTCCAACACAGGTAAAAAAAAAAAAAATCTATATAATTTCCCCAGTTTTAATAATTAGCTTCGTATGTGTGTTATCCAGCAAGGGAGAGTGAGAGGGAGAAAGATGAAAGGCTTTTTTCATAATTTTCATGGACGACTGGTGAAAATACTTATAAGTCTATGTAAAAAAAATTATTCCTTAATCTACTTTACCAACAAAATGGTTTCAGGCTGTTATTTTCTTTTTAGATCTGAGGGAAATAACCAACCCTCCATGTTGAAGAATTAGTGAGATAATTAGGCCTTAACTACCTCATTCTTGGGTTCTATCAAGCCTCAGAATACTTTAATAATTGTTTCCCCTTAGAGTTTTAAAAGGAGGAAACTTCTCTCGATGATTTATCGTAGTGGAGAATCCAAGATGAGGTTAGGTTTGGTTAGGTTAGGTTAGGTTAGGTTAGATTTGGTGGTTGGGATGGGTTGTGTTTGGTTAGGTTAGGTTAAGTTAGCATTAGGGTGGTTACTCTTCAGGTGGTCCAAATTCACTGTTGCGGTAAAGACCAAAGTCAGAGAATAAAAGAATCAGTCATCACACACTGGGTATAAGGAATCACAGGCGCCCCTACAGGAGAGAAACATGGAGACAGCTTTTAGTTTCACACGACGTAGTGAGAAAAAAATACTAACATTCTTTTTATATATTGAAAACCTGAGAGAGATAACGAGGGGCAGTACCTTGATGAGATAACGAGGGTAGTACCTTGATGAGATAACGAGGGGCAGTACCTTGATGAGATAACGAGGGGCAGTACCTTGATGAGATAACGAGGCAGTACCTGATGAGATAACGAGGGGCAGTACTCTTGATGAGATGATGAGAGATAACGAGGGGCAGTACCTTGATGAGATAACGAGGGGCAGTACTTTGAGATAACGAGAGGTAGTACCTTGATGAGATAACGAGGGCAGTACTTGATGAGAGAGAGAGAGAGAGAGAGAGAGAGAGAGAGAGATGGCGTAAAGATAATAAGTATAATTATAATGTTATCGGTAAAAAACATTATATATACAGTAAAGCCACTAACAAAATTATTCGGCACCCTTACGGCGTAATACAATATGACAAGGGTGCCGAATATTTTGTTAGTGGCTCTCCTGTACTGTATATATAATGTTTTTTACCGATAACATTATAATTATACTTTTTGCCTTTACGCCATCTCTCTCTCTCTCTTCTTCCTTTCACCACCAAATATAAAAATTCAAGGGTCTACCTCACTTTATGGCCCTTAAAAGAAATTCCTCGATAAAGGAACGTATTGAATTTTCTCCCCTTCCTCCTTCCTCCTTCCCTTCCTCCTTCCTCCTTCCTCATCCCCCTGTCGCTGTAAGTCGATTTGGGGTTCCTGCAGGTTAGAAGTAGAAGTAGAAGTTAGGTTAGGTTAGCATGTGGGTGTTTCATAATCAGGTGGAATAAGCTGGGGTGCCTATTCTTCAGATGACACACCTTGTTGAGACTGTGTTTATATTGTACAGAATGATCTTGATTTATCCGTGTCTGGAACCTGTTGTTATGATTCTTGATTAAACTGTGTTCTGTCTGTCTGTCTGTATGTCTGTATGTCTCTAAATTTCTTTCTTTTCTTTCTCATTCCCTTTATACATATCTGATTATTTCCTTCATTTTATCTCCATTTCTCTCTATTCCTCTACCTTCCCCCTTTCTGCTCTCTCACTCAGGCCCTCACCTCTCATCGCCACCTGTCACGTCACCTGGCCACAATAGCCTAGCAGGTGTGTGTGTGTGTGTGTGTGTGTGTGTGTGTGTGTGTGTGTGTGTGTGTGTGTGTGTGTGTGTGTGTGTGTGTGTGTTCTGGTACACTTCAGAATATGATTATGCACAGTACACCATCAATTACTAAACGTTCAGAGAGAATTTATCACCTGTCGTATTTACTTGTGTTATAACTACCCTAAACTACCCCAGGATCAGTAATATTGATCCCACCAGAGTTAAATGGGTATCTATTATAATGGGTCTCTAATGGGGAGCCTATCAGGAATTGGGAGCCACGTAATAATTGGTAGCCCCATTCTTGTACTTTTTTCCTCGTGGTATGAATAGTGTGGAAGGCAACTCACGGTAAACTAAGGTTGGCTTCTATGTAATATTGAATAAAAAATAAAAATATCTTTAGAATCTTACCCCATCATAAGTTAGATCAGGAAAGGTAAAATTATGCATTGTTTTTTTGACGTGTTAATAATTATCCAATCTAACGTAATCTGTCATACTAAACATTTATAATATTTAAGATCATCAACACAGAAATTTATTAAAAGGTCTTTTGCCATCTAAAAAGTTATCAACCAAAAACAACTCAAAATTAACCAATAGCCGATGTTACTATTGAGGGAAAAGACGAAAAAATCCTGAACCAACTTTTGTATCAATTGCATTACATTGTGTTCTCTGCTGCCGTCACCCGTGAATTGGATATATTTTATTATATTTTGTATTCCTTAATTGAAATTCCTTATCCGAAGCTTACAGCACGCTCTATTGTAGTTCACCAGTACAGCACCACTTACTGTATTTGACCTAAACTGACCTAACTTTCCTATTGGGTTAGGTTAGGTTTGGTTAGGTTAGGTTAAATTAGGTTAGATTAGGTTAGATTAGTTTAACTCAAGTTACCTAAAAGAATCATTCCACCATCACGGTAAAAGGCTTGAGATCTTACGTTGTTCAATTCGCGGATCCATCACATGACGATTGGAAGTCGCCGTAAAAATTTAGGGTCGAAATTCTTCTTATTTAATGAAGAGTCAGGAACACTGTCCTCCCCCCCAGGTGTTACGACCCTCTTCTTCTTCTTCTTCTGCGTGACGCGGTAGGGTGTAGAGAGTGACGGCTGTGACGCAATAGGGATGTAGAGTGACGGCTGTGTGATGCAGTAGGGTGTTAGGAGTGACAGGTGTGTGACGCAGTAGGGTGTAGGAAGTGACGGCTGTGTGACGCAGTAGGGTGTAGAGTGACGGCTATGTGATGCAGTAGGGTGTAGGGAGTAACGGGAGTGTGACGCAGTAGGGTGTAGGGAGTGACGGATGTGTGACGCAGTAGGGTGTAGGGAGTGACGGCTGTGTGACGCAGTAGGGTGTAGGGAGTGTGACGCAGTAGAAAGGCCGGACAAAGGCTGTAATCCACTTGATAAAGCTCTCACAACGGCTGACGTCATATTCCATTAGATATTATTACTGTCCTGCATATTGATGTGTGTGTGTGTGTGTGTGTGTGTGTGTGTGTGTGTGTGTGTGTATTGCTTACAGGATAATAATACAAATAATACTACTAATAAAATTACTACTACCACTATTAATAATAATAAAAACAACTAATTTGGCTGAAATACAAAATAAAAAAACCCACCATAATGAGAAAAGTGTTACAAGTAAGTCCCAGAAACAGCGGAGTGTCAGCGTTAATCAAGAGGAGTTTTATCACGTGTACCAGGTGTGATGGCTGTCGTAGGTAAGGCTCTCAAGATAACAATGGCTAAAGGTGACCTAAATAACACAGTACAAGGGAGGAATAGACTACCTTAAAAAAGAGGCTCTCATGAGAGAATTTAGTTAGGTGAAAATTTTGCCCTCAGGTGGGCGGGTGGTGGGGGAGCACTGGCAGGTGGAGGTGAGTGTCTGTCAGGTACACCACACTAACTCGTTGACACACTGAGTTTGAGATCTTTGACAGTACTACTACTTTGCTGTCACTCGGAATCGAGTATGACGATCATCCAGCTACGATACAATATGAGATATTAGGGATGTCACCTAGGTTGGTGAGTTCTGAGGTGACTAAAGAGGCCAATACGGGACCGGTAGTGCCGCCCACAGATGTTGCACATGTGGAGGGCTACATCTAGTGCGGGAGGGGCGGCGGCAGTATCTTTTCGGAGCTGGCGCTTGTCTGCCTCGTTATGCAGTCGGGCTAACTCGAAAGTATTGACACCTTATTGTGTGGTGCTCCTCTAAGCGTTATGGTGTGGAGTAATCGTCTCCCAGGTGAGGGGGTCGATTTGGTACTTTTTCAGGTTTGTCTTAAGACTATCCTTATACCTTTTTCCGTTGCCCACCGGCGTTACGTTTACTATTCATTAAGTGGCTGTACAGTAGCTGCTTTGGCAGTCTATTGTCGCCCATGCGGGTAACATGGCCAGTCCAGCGTAGTTGTTCATGGATAATGGTAGCCTCGATGCTCCTACAGTTGGTGTCAGCGAGAACACTGGCATTTGTTCTCTTGTCTTCCCAGCGAACTCGGAGGATAGAACGTAGACTATGTTGGTGAAAGATTTCAAGTGCTTTGAGGTGCCTCCTGTATGCGACCCATGTCTCACTGCCATATAGCAGGATGGGGAAGATAGCTGCTCGATATACGTGCAGCTTTGTAGATAATTTCAGCTCCCTACAGCTGAAGACACGGGTATGGAGTCTGCCAAAGGCTTGAGATGCACATCTGATCCGATGTTGAATCTCTTCATCGATGTCTGCGGTGATGGACAGGTGGGAGCCGAGATACCGAAAGTGGGTAACATTAGAGAGGGTAGTACCGTTAAGCTGGATGGATGGTGGAAGTGTTGCTGAACAAGGTGCAGGTTGAAAGAGAATCTGAGTCTTACGTACATTCACCTCAAGGCCGAAGTGTGCATACGCATCTACATACAGTAGGTGTTCAGGATCTCCTTTAGGTCGCAACAAGTGTGAGGTCGTCTGCATACTGAAATTCAGTAATGGAAACAGCCGACACCTTTGTTCCTGCCTGGAGTCGTCTTATGTTAAAAACGCACACACACTGTCTCCCTCCCCCTCCTTCCATCACCACATTACTCTTAAGACTATATTCCTAGACTTCCTTCCTCCATTATTTCTTGTACTCACTCCCACAACATCACTTCGTCTTCAACAGACTTATTCCTCTCATTACATCTGTATGTATATTATGTATGCTGTATATATATTATGTATGTATATTATGTATGTGCTCCATTTATATACACTATTTATTCAGCCTAGCTAGCAGCGTGTGGCAATGTATTTACCATGTCCCACAGGCTTAATTAATGTGCCTGGCGACATATGGGAGCTGTTAATGTATCACTTGCCACATGTCGCCCTAGAGGCTAGTTGACCCCCAGACAGAGTAAGGAGCGCTACCTCCCTTGTGTACATATTTGTTTATCCAGTAAATAGAACCTACGAAAACTCTACAGGTGTTTGTGTTCGCTCCTGTAGATAGAACTTGATACCCAGAACACATGCAATATCCATAGCTTAATCTAACCTAACCTAACTTAGCTATAATCTAACGTAGCGTAACCTAATCTAACCATAATTTAACCTAACCTAACTAAGATATAATCTACCTAACCCTAAATCAACTATAATATAACGTAACCTAACTATAATCTAACTTATCTTAACTATAATTTAACCTAACTGCATCCAACTAATTTCACCTAAAGATTAACCACCCTGACGCTAACCTAATCTGACCCAATCCTCCAGGTAGCGTAAAGGTCTTTAATCCCCAGGTGACGTAGGCGTTGGCGGGGAGGGGGGGGGGATTAGATCCTATAAACAGCTGTTCAACACCAACACCTCTATAATACGAAGTGACAGAATTGATAGTCTCTTGTTTAGCTTCTCTTTACTTCGTTTATTGACTTCATATTACTTATACTTTATAAATAATATAATCAATGTGGCGTTTAACCTTTTAATTAAGAAGTTTATATAGTAATCATTTCACTTATCGTTTATTTTTATTATGTTTGCTGATGAGATGTAAATAATGAAATACTATTAATTAATCTACCTCCCACAATGCTCAGTAGTTGTTCTTGGCACTGAAGGTAAAAGAAACATTCTATTCATTATTTTCCGATTCCAATTTACCGTATCAGATTCTGGCAGCTTTATGGGAGAGTCATCAGTTTAACTCAAGGTCGACTTGATGTCAATAGAAATGGTTGTATAACATAGCAGCAAACATTTAACAATATGGTATTTGAATTATACATACACACACACACATACACACACACACACACACACACGCACACACACACACCACCTGCAACCTAACCTCATGTCATTAGATTTTATAACTCACTAAAGCCTTGTGTGATTGTCTGGTCCACTGGGTATTCAGAGTCACATTAACTTTTGTGGGATTTCGTTTTTCCATTATTTTTCTGATCTCTGTAATTATTATTTCCCTCCCCGCGTGGATATTGATTTTAATTAACCTGTATCATACCTGTGTCATACCTGTGTCCTATCTTGGATAATTGATGTCATTTTGTGGGTTGAAATTATTCCATGAATTCTATTTATATTTACAGCTGCGAGATCTACTCAAATGTTCCAGGATCGAACCAACGAACTTTAGGACAGGAGTAGAGTACTGTTTCTACTGAACCACCTCCCCTATGGGATTAATATGACCTAATTTAAAATCAAGTTCTTATTACGAGAAAAAAAAAACGTAATTCTGAAACACGAAAAAAAAACCAGCTGTAAAGGATTCATTTCTCCTTGTAGATGTGGTGGGTTTAGTGTGGTGGGTGGGTTAGTGTGGTGGTGGTTAATGTGGTGGGTGGGTTAATGTGTGGGTGGTGTTAATGTGGTGGGTGGGTTAGTGTGTGGGTGGGTTAGTGTGGTGGGTGGTGTTAGTGGGTGTGGGTTAGTGTGGTGGGTAGTGTTAGTGTGGTGGGTGGGTTAGTGTGTGGTGGGTTAGTAGATGGTGGGTTAGTGTGGTGGGTGGGTTAGTGTAGTGGGTGGTGTGTGGTGGGTGGGTTAGTGTGGTGGGTGGTGTTAGTGTGGTGGGTGGGTTAGTGTGGTGGGTGGGTTAGTGTGGTGGGTGGTGTTAGTGTGGTGGGTGGGTTAGTGTGGTGGGTGGTGTTAGTGTGGTAAGGAAGAGGCACACCTTATCTCGTTATATACACTCTGCTTCCTCCGAGTGCTGTACCTCTGATTAATGATTAGTGAGTATACCTGTACACATACATACATACATATACATTCCTAACGTACAGTAAAGCAGTAATGACATAAACAGGTTATTTGAGTCACCTTACAACACACTCTCGACTCAGAAACTAAGAAGAAAAAATCTAAGTGAATTTTACCTCTACTGTGTACCTGCAGCTCGAAGTACTAACCCGGAAAGAAAATAGATCCACAATGTTTAAATCCAGGTTATAAAATGGTCTAATTAAATCTATTTTTTAAACCTCTCTAGTTACCTGGAGATCATTAACATCTGAGCACTTTTAAATATCTCAAAATAGGTTATAAAAATTACCTTACCTGTACTTTTAGCCTTGAGATTAATTTTAATTATTTAAGTAAGTTTGAGATTCCTAAGGGTGAAGTTCTTAGCCATTCAGGTGTTGGTTAGGTTAGGTTAGGTAACATTGACATTACACACACACACACTCACACACACACACACACACACACACACACACACATCCTGTGTACCGCCGGCAAGGTCGTAGGCTCGTAACACTCGTCTTGCCCGCGGTGCCCACAGTTTCTCTGTGGATGTCGGTCACACTAGAATAACCCGTTATAGTACCTCCTTCTTTCCTCACACAGCCAAACTGTGGAATGCTCTGCCCGTTTCTCTGTTTCCATACTCATACAATCTGTCTCACTTCAAAAAGCTAGTTTTCCGGCATCTTCGTGTTGTAGATTAATATAATAGTTTTCTTTTCTATTTGTAATTTCCTTGTATTCTTATTTTTTCGCCCCCTAGGCCCCATTGTGGGTCGATGACCTGTGCCCGGGTGGGCTATTCCCCGAAACACACATACACACATACACACACGCACATACAGTATAGTCTCTCTCTCTCACAGACGCACATAGTCTCTCTCTCTCTCTCTCTCTCACTCTCTCACTCTCACTCTCTCTCTCTCACTCGCTCCAGGTAATATAAAGCAAATACACTTCCTCTCCCCGTCAACAAAACCTCGGGAATAATCGCCAAGGTTCGCCAAAACAAAAGAACCAACCAATATTACCGCGAGAGTAAAGTTTGGCGGATATTGGCACGTCAAAAACTGCTATGAATAATGGACTCCAATTGTTCGTCTTCCGCTCCTCACCTCAGCCTAGAATGGAGAGAGAGAGTACCATTGATTGCTCTCCTCCTCCTCACCCCCCCCAAAAAAAAAAATTCTCCGCATAGAAATTTTTTAACCCAATCACCCAAAACTCACATTAGAGCTTCCCCAGAGTCAGATCTCCTGCATAATTAATGACCCGGCCTAATGAACCTGATTAAACCTTACAGACACTTCGCTTAGCATCGGGAAACAGAGGAATGAACAAAGTAAAGTAGGGTTGGTTAATTTCCTGTTAGTTAGTCATAATAAGGGTGTCGTGTAGTCCTTACCTAGAAGTGGCCGCTGGTACACACACACACACACACACACACACACACACACACACACACACACACACACACACACACACACCTCAACCACAACAACAACACCTGCCACCAATATAATAATAACAACAACAACAGCAACACCAGCCACCACTATAATAATAACAACCAGAACAACAACCACAACACCAACCACCACCACCACCACCACCACCACAACAACAACAACAACAACAACAACAACAACTACTACCACCACCACCACAACAACAATAACAACACCAATGACCACCACCACCACCACCACAACAACAACAACAACAACAACAACAACAACTACTACCACCACCACCACAACAGCAATAACAACACCAACGACCACCCCCCACCACCACCACCACCACCACCACCACAACAACAACAACAACAACATCAACAACAACAACAACACTTCTCTGGACCATTCTGTTAAAATTAATATCCGTCAACGGTCTGGCTTTCACATTTTTTAAAGCACCTGAGGCGTATATATATATTTTTTTCTCTCTGGCTCCATGAAAGGCCACCAGCGAGAGGCAGCAAATGGCCCACTCAAACACTCCAACCTGAAGCATTTACGAGTCAACTCACGGTGGCAGTCACTTGAGCTCTGTGTTAAGTGTGGGCGTCAAGGTGAGATGATAGAGGTAGGGAGGGTAAAAAAACTGTTTTGGTGTGGTGGTGAGGCTCTACTACTACTATTATTATCACTACTACTATTACTGCTATTATTACTACTACTACTACTACTAGTTTTTTTTTTTTTTTTTTTAATATGGCCTCCAGCCTCCCCCAATAGCCATACGGCTGACAGCGTACAGCGAATGAGGGTGCGCCAAGTCCGTAGACTTGCATGGTTAATGAGGGTGCACCAAGTCCGTAGACGTGCATCGTTTTTCATCGTAAATAAAATGGTTAATTAATGCCTTCCTAAAGAAACCATCGACATGGGACGAGGTTTGTTCCACTCTACGAATTTTTTGCGATTTTTCCACCAAGTTTGATGAAAAACGATTGTGCCGTTTTGGCTGCCCAGAACAGACAGACAGACAGACAGCTATTCCTATAGTATATTAGATTATTGCCAGTATTTGAAGAGCTAAAGGGGCAAGGAAGCAGTCCTGAGTGTACTCAGTTATGAGGCGATTCATCTCCCGAATCATTACTACTACTTAAACAACAACAACAAAAACTACTACTACTACTAAAATTACTCCCTCTCTCTTTACAAGTTCAGTCACTTTACCTAAAATGAAGATAGTTAACCATTTTTATATCGTAAACTTTTCTCTTCATATTTCCGTGTCACCTAAACCACCACAGGTAAACAGAACTGCATAATTAACACCCCCCCCAAAAAAAAAAAATAAAATAAATTATCATTACACCCTCGGTCACGCAGCAAATTCCCAGATACATTATATTTGCATCAGATAGGAGGCAATATTTTCAACCCTCAGCAATTCCTCCTCTCCTCACCACTGACACAATAACATAACACGGAAAAACTCTTCTTCAGCCCACCTTCATTCACTGTTTGTTTGAGTTCAATTTTTGTTGTTTCTGGCAGGTACCCCCCCCCCTCCCTACCCCGCCCTCCCTACCCCTCCCCATCCCTACCCCTCCCCTCCTCTCCTCCCTCTCTCGTCTCTACCCTACCACCCCCCCTCTCTCTCTCCCTTGCTACATCACCGGATTTCTGTATTTCTAATTATGTAAGTATGTAAGTATGTATGTATGTATGTATGTATGTATGTATGTATGTATGTAGATATAAACAAAACCTCCGAGCTTACATACACTCCGACAACCAATCGTCACAAGATAAACAAAAGATCTTACGTAATTCACCACCAAATTATACCTTTTTTTTACCTATTTATTAACATTATAATCAACATCGAATACTATAGTGATGATTGAGAAACGTAATATAAATTTCCCCTTGTGGTCACTTGTATAATGTACTTGTTGTCAGTCTTCATTCAAATATGAAAATAACATACTTCAGTACCTAATAATAAAGTGGTATTTATTTTCTATCTCGATTTTAATAATAACAATAATACACAGTAGTAGTAGTAGTAGTAGTAGTAGTAGTAGTAGTAGTAGTAGTAGTAGTAGAAGAAAAAAAAAAAAAAAAGTAGTAGTAGTAGTAGTAGTAGTAGTAGTAGTAGTAGCGCAAGATGTTTCTACGCCAGACTCGCGGAGCTGATCTCCGAACAGAAGCAGCAGCCCAGAAGCTATGTCACAGCCTGGATGAGATGTCGACTGTCCTTCTCTCTCCTTCGGTCGGCTTTGCTCTGCCTCAGGGGAACGAGAGCTTCTGCCCCTACTCCGTCAACTGCTGCAGATATCGACTATGAGGCTACAGTCACCGAATGCTGCATCGATCTGCGGCTCAACTAATTTAACACAGATAGGATAGTTGCTTATGTATTAGGATATTTAATATTAAGGTAAATAAATGGTGGCGAAGGTGTGGCTATTGGGGGAGGCTGGAGGCCACGATATAAAAGTAGTAGTAGTAGTAGTAGTAGTAGTAGTAGTAGTAGTAGTAGTAGTAGTAGTAGTAGTGTAGTAGTAGTAACAATACAATACCATAATAATAACAACAATAAACACAGCACTATATTATCGTAACCTCTCGTACACAGTATATATATATAAGCCACTCAGCCAGCCAATGCTCACGCTCACGCTAGCTTGAGTCTCTAACTTGGAGGTATTTATTTATCATTGGGCTCCCTCCTACCTGTGCCTAGTGTCAATACTCCCAACACAACCACCTCACTGAAGCGAACCTCTCATCTCTGTTTCACGTGTTGGCTGATAAAGTTTATATGTTGCTGCAGATGTGGGTTAGTTTTTCTATGTTTGTGTTTCATAGTTGTTTACATAGACAGGTGTATGGAGTGTGTAGTTGTTTTGGTTGGATACGAATATTTAGGGATCTTGTGAGGGAGTGTGTAGTATTTTACAACAGCCACACCAAAGGTTTTATATCCTAGTGTCTGTATGTCGTCGCTTATAGAGGAAATTAGATGGAATTTGGCCAGAATGATGCAACAAAAGTTTGACTATCGCTAAAATGATGTTAGGGGGGAATGAAGAGAGAGACAGAGGGCCGACGTTGAAAGTTCGCATCTATGTAGTGGAGGGAAAGAGAGAGAGAGAGGGAAAAAAATCCTTATGTGTGTGTATTGTGTTGGTTATAGTCAGGTCACGCGCCACCTGTCCGACCCCCCACACACTCGCTGATGTTTGGCTGAGTTCCACTGCAAGTTATAACACTGGCGCAGCATCATGAATATGTTAAATCTTAACTTTCCTTCTGGCTTGTGTACTGCTCGACTCCGAATAAAACTTTTCCCGTTTCTAATCTTTTTGAATCCACCTCCACACACACACACACACACACACACACACACTTACTGTAGATACCTCTTTCTTTTTTTCACCCTCTTCCTTCTCCTCTTTCTCTTCCTCCTTCCTCTTCCTGCTGCACGAGATGTTGATCCCGACTGTTTACACACACACACTGCTAACCCCCTGCCCCTGTCACACACACACACACACACACACACACACACACACACACACATAGAAACATTATCACAACTTGAAAAATTAAGAAAAAATAACAAAAATTCACATCACAAATAACTGATGTCTCACACCTATACACAGTAATCCTCCGCCTTACCCCTGAGACTACGGGAGTATTCACATGCACCTCCTCCCTCCCTCACTCCAAGGGTTTGATCCACACTGCCTCCTGCCCTGCCTGTGTTGCCCTGAATACCTAAAACACCTGAGGAAGGGAGACTTAACACCTATCCTGAGTCTGTCAATACACTACACCTAAATGTCCTTCGTTATAATTAATATATCACACCTGAGGTTCTCTATTAATTAATGATACACACCTGGGGTCATTCATCAGTTAATTATCACACCTGTAGTTCTCTACCAGTTAATATATCAAGATAACATACAAGAAGATGTTGTTAGTGTGTGTGTGTGTGTGTGTGTGTGTGTGTGTGTGTGTGTGTGTGTGTGTGTGTGTGTGTGTGTGTGTGTGTGTGTGTGTGTGTGTCCTTAAAGATATTTTGTAAATCACACACACACACACACACACAATGCCCTAAGAGAAACCCCTGCTCGCTGGAAATATGTCGACGACTCTACCATTGGGATCAGCGTCAACAATTCTGCTCCCGACTATACCGCCCTTCAGGATTTATTGAACAGTCTCCGAAACTGGACCACCAACAACCACGTCACCATCAACCATACCAAGACCATGGTTATGCACATCAACCTCTCCTCCGACGTTGTCCCACCCCCTTCCATTACTTTAGGTCCCAACACACTCCAGGTTGTGGATTCCACGAAGCTCCTCAGCGTCACCATAGACAACAAACTAAATTGGAAACCACACGTCAGTGAAGTTGTCAAATCCTCCAGTTTCCGTCTCCACCTCCTACGCCGACTCAAGTCCCTCGGAGTTCCTGCACCCGAGCTCCTCAGTGTTTACTCAACATTCATACTTCCCAAACTCACCTATGCCTCCCCTACCTGGTCTTCCTCCCTAAATGCCACACAACGTAAACACCTAGAAAAAGTGCAAAAGAGGGCATGCAAGATTATTCTCTCCCCTTCCTACTCCACATATCAAGAAGCGCTCAACACACTGACCCTCTTGGCTCTCACTGACCATCACCACGACCTCATCTGCAGATTTCGTGAAAAGCTTCTGCATCATCCTCGACACCGACTCTTACTACCACCTGAGATCCCTAGCCCGAGAATTGCTGTTCGACACCACAACCGCATCCAGCCCATACAAGCACGTATTGATCGCTATAAGAACAGTCCAGTCCCAACCATTGTAAAAATTATCAATAACTTGTAATAAATCAGTGTATTCACTCCCAGTAAATCCTACTTTTTGCACTGTCAATATGTTTTTATGCCCTGTAGTTTAAACTTTTCCCCACCTAGTTATTATATATCTTATTTGTATCACTTATGTTACTTGTATATTATTTGTAAATCGAAACCCATTCCCCAATTATGTAACTGTATATTTTCAGCCTTCTGGCTGCTATGCTCTTTCAATAAACCGTTAATTATTATTATTATTATTATTATTATTATTATTATTATTATTATTGCACACACACACACACACACACACACACACACACACACACTACATCCTTGACCACCGAAGGGTCAAGACGTACCTGGCGCTCCTCTCGGAGCAGCCAGGTCAACTGTTAAGTTGGCCCATACCAACTCCCTCCCCTGAACCCTCCTCCCCACCGGAATATCAACAAGTTCTCGCCAGAAGTTACAATTTCATTTAGGAAAGGAATGGAACCAGTGTTAAACAGAGGTGAACAGTGGTGAACAGTGCTTAAGTCAGTGAGAACAACTCAACAGTAACAGTCGTACCCAAGTTAACCTTCACACAGTGAGGTCCCAGGTACCCAGTGATAACGGCCCGTGAGACCAAACAACAACCACCGATGTGTTAATCCGTCTACGATAGGAAGGCCTGGGACCAAACCTCACTCATATAACACCATCTGTGAGGGAATTACTACACCACATGTCCCTCATAACACCATATGTGAGGGACATTACACCATGTGAGGCCCTCATAACACCATCTGTGAGGGAATTAATTACACTGCGGGGAGGCCCCTCATAACACCATCAGTGAGGGAGTTACTACACCACGTGAGGCCCATCATAACACCATCTGTGAGGGAATTACCACACCACGTGAGGCCCCTCATAACACCATCTGTGAGGGAATTACTACACCACGTGAGGCCCCTCATAACACCATCTGTGAGGGAATTACTACACCACGTGGTCCCTCATAACACCATCTGTGAGGGAATTACTACACCACGTCAGGTCCTTCATAACACCATCTGTGAGGGAACTACTACATCACGTGGTCCCTCATAACACCATCTATGAGGGAATTACTACACCACGGGAGGCCCCTCTATAACACCATCTGTGAGGGAATTCATTACACCACGTGAGGCCCCTCATAACACTATCATCTGTGAGGGAATTACCATTCACGTCAGGTCCCTCATAACACCATCTGTGAGGGAATTACTACACCACGTCAGGTCCCTCTATAACACCATCTGTGAGGGAAGTACTATACCACGTCAGGTCCCTCATAACACCATCTGTGAGGGAGTTACTACTCCACGTGAGGCCCCTCATAACACCATCTGTGAGGGAATTACTACACCACGTGGTCCCTCATAACACCATCTGTGAGGGAATTACTACACCACGTGGTCCCTCATAACACCATCTGTGAGGGAATTACTACACCACGCCAGGTCCCTCATAACACCATCTGGGTGGGAGTTACTACACTACGAGTTTGCTGTTCAACACCTACATTAATCTGTATGTTCACTGTATGTTCCTTTATCTTTCTCTAATGAAGGCTTTTGTTAAACCACCAATGTATGTAATAAGTCATTTATGTCCAATGTATATTTTCATCCTTCGGGCTGCAGAACTTTTTTAATAAACCGTTAATTATTATTATTATTATTATTATTGTTATCACACACACACACACACACACACACACACACACACACACACACACACACACACACACACACACACACACACACATTTCAAGGGGTAACTGTAACCAATGTATATCAAAGTCATTTAACATTTTGCTCTCTTTAGTTTGTGTTTAGACAGGCTAATTGGTTATTGACACCTGGGTATTGGGAAGATATATACAGTAGTATAGAGAGAGAGAGAGAGAGAGAGAGAGAGAGAGAGAGAGAGAGAGAGGAGAGAGAGAGAGAGAGAGAGAGAGAGAGAGAGAGAGTCATCAATACAGGAACAGGCAGAGGATCGACCTTACACAAAGGATTAAATTATTGACAGCCTTTCGTTCACACCGTTGATTAGTTTAGTTCAATCACCAGTGAACGCACACACACACACACACACACACACACACACACACACACACACACACAACACACTTTTCTGTATATATACATATATTTTTTCAATCATATTATAGACAGTAATAAATGTTGTTCACTGTTGATTATTGTGATCAAGTTTACCTGATGGTCTTGAAGCACGAGCTGGGAATGTATTTGTTTATCTAATTATAGAAGTCTCAGGTAATGATTTAATTTACCTGGGAACCACCTGTGTTCCCTGACGGTAAAATGGTTCTTCACACACACCTCCCTGCTCACCCTCTCACCTCCTGTCACTCTCTGCCTGCCACCTTTCTGCTCTCTCAGCCACTTTTCTCTGCCACCTCCCTCAGCCTGCCACCTCCTCAGCCTGCCACCCTCAGCCTGCCACCTCCCTCAGCCTGCCACCTCCCTCTCAGCCCACCTCCCTCAGCCTGCCACCTCCCCAGCCTGCCACTTCCCTCAGCCTGCGCCACCTCAGCCTGCCACTCCCTCCCCCTCAGCCTGCCACCTCCCTGCAGCCTGCACACCTCCCTCAGCCTGCCACCTGCCTCCGCCACTCAGCCTCAGCCTGCCACTCCCTCAGCCTGCCACCTCAGCCTGCCACTCCCTCTCCTCTCCCCAGCCTGCCACCTCCCCCAGCCTGGCCACACTCAGCCTGCCACCTCTCAGCCTGCCACCTCCCTCAGCCTGCCACCTCCCTCAGCCTGCCACCTCCCTCAGCCTGCCACCTCCCTCCTCCTCCGCCACCTTCACAAACGTCATTAACAGTCTCGCTAAAATCATCAAAAGGGAAATTTGACAAAGGTCTGCTCAGCTTCATGCTTCTGTCACTGGTGTTTCCAATTACTGTGCACCGCGTGTCTCTCTCTCTCTCTCTCTCTCTCTCTCTCTCTCTCTGCTTGTCTTTTCATTCCACCTTCCTTTGTCTCTTTGCTTATGTGTGTTTATTGTTTATCAGCCTTTTTTGATAAATTTGGACATACAAATATACGAACATATACATACAATATATGAATACAGATATAAATTGTTTTATTGAATATATTTAGTATACACACACACACACACACACACACACACACACACACACACACACACACACACACACACACACACACACACACAGTTCCCATAGAGTAAATGTGTACTGTACTAGGCACTGCGCTTTCTGTTCACACCGTGGATATTTTTAACCACGAATACAGCTGCCAGCCTGGTCTGTCGCCCCTCCCCCTCCCCCCTCCCCATCTCATTCTCCTGACCTAGATTACAACATTCTCCCACCAGCAATACAGCGTAAAGATTAACGATCATCCCACAACTGACAATTATGACTCAAAAAGAACATAAGAAGTGTTAGACAGTGATATATTAGTGCTCAGTGTTGACAGGTCATATCGCCCTTCCCGCCTATCCTCCATCACCTCACAATAACACGATATTAACTGACTACTCCCTTACTTCCCCAGGTGATAAATGAGAATCTGTCACTACACCAAACTATCACTCCCTGATCCTCGTAAGTCAAGTAATTAGGACATTATTTGGAGGGAGACTTGAAGGTCTTAACTTACACTACACAGAGAGTTACTTAACCTTGATCTAATTCATCCCTTACTAACTCTATTTCACTTCCCACTACTCTTATCCCTTTCCTTTCCCCTTCTTTATCAAATTATCTCTCAGTTCCATGTACCAGAGTATATCAACCATCACTGTCTTTATCAATATGTTATTTTTATTGTCTTTTGATTATATTATTCCTTTTGTGGTTTAGAGTAAATGGTTTAGTCATCCTCACCGCCTCTACCACTACTGTGTCTCTCCCCTGTCGAGTCCTCTTATGTAGATCAGCAAGACTCAGTTTACATTCCATTAGTGTGTACAGCTGAGAGAGCTACACCGCACAGCTTCTGCTCAACTAATTACAGTTTTTTTTAACATGTTCTCTACCGGTTATTCACTCCTAGGACACACACACACACACACACACACACACACACACACACTACTACTACTACTACTACTTTGCTGTCACTTGGAATCGAGTATGACGATCATCCACCTATGATACAATGATATGAGTTATTAAGGATGTCACCTAGGTTGGTGAGCTCTGAGGTGACTAAAGAGGCCGATACGGGACCGGCAGTGTCGATCACAGATGTTTCACATGTGGGGGGCTGTTTATAATGCAGGAGGGGCGGCGGCAGGGACTTTCCGGCGCTGGCGCTTGTCTGCCGCGGTATGCAGTCGGGCTAACTCGAAAGTATTGACACCTTCTTGTGTGGTGCTCCTCCAAGCGTTACGGTGTGGAGTAATCGTCTCCCAGGTGAGGGGGTCGATTTGGTACTTTTTCAGGTTTGTCTTAAGACTATCCTCATACTTTTTCAGTTGCCCGCCAGCGTTACGTTTACTATTCGTTAGGTGACTGTAAAGTAGCTGCTTTGACAGACTATTGTACTGTAGTCCATGGGAGCAACTGGCCAGTCCAACGCAGTTGCTCATGGATAATGGTAGCCTCGATGCTCCTCCGGCGAGCTAAGAGGATGGAACCTACGTTGGTGAAAGTTTTCAGGTGCCTTGAGGTGCCTCCTGTATGTGACTCATGTCTCACTGCCATATATCAGGGTGGGGAGGACCACTGCTCGATATACGTGTAACTTTGTGGATAATTTCAGCTCCCTACAGTTGAAGACACACTTACGGAGTCTGCCAAAGGCTTGAGACACACACTTAATTACACACACACACACACACACCGGAATTTACACGACTATTATTAATGTTGACAATTAAAATATATTGTCCTCGTTAATACAAGACAATTTCTTAAAGGTGGATCTCATTAAATCCATCACGTAAAAGTTTGTATTCTATCTCTCTCTCTCGTTTTTTTCCGCATTGTTTTTCCTTCGTTATTTATTTATCTCAATTTCCTTCCTTCTCAGATCTAGTACCTCTCTCTGTCATCTCCCCATCTCTCTCTTTTAGTCTTCTTGCTTGTTTCAATTTCTATTTCTCTCCCTCTTTCTTTCTCTTCTCTCTCTTGCTCTCTCTCTTTTTCTTTGTTCTCTCCCTCTTTCTTTCTCTTCTCTCTCTTGCTCTCTCTCTTTTTCTTTGTTCTCTCCCTCTTTCCTTCTCTTCTCTCTCTTGCTCTCTCTCTCTTGTTCTTTGTTCTCTCTCTCTTTCTTTTGCTCTCTCTCTTGTTCTTTGTTCTCCCTCTTTCTTTCTCTTCTTTCTCTTGCTCTCTCTCTTTCTCTGTTCTCTCTCTCTCTCTCTCTCTCTCTCTCTCTCTCTCCCCATCAGTGTATTACATAATTACACAAGAAGCGCCTAAGAGAGAGTCATTAACAGCAGTATGAGGCAGGCGGTCTCAGAGGCTCTCAAATTACGCCGAAATTAGGAACACCTGAAGAGCAGACACCTTAACGATACCAGTAGAGGGGGGGTAGGTAGGTTAGGTTAGGTTAGGTTAGGTTAGTTATCTAGGTCAGTTATAGTGAAAAATAGAAACAGAACAAAGTTATTTTCTCTCTTTTAAGGTAAACTAAATATAAAAAAAATTGACCTACGGTTTTTTTCATAATTAAGGCAAAAATAATGTTGTTGTTTTCTATTTTATTATATTGGGACGTTAGTGAAAAAATTATATTAACTTACGACTGTTTTAAAATAAGGACTGATAGTATTTACCCTTTTATTCTTAACTGGGACGTCGATTAACCCTACCACCACTACCACTATCACTATCACTACCACCACTACCACTTCCACCACTACCACCATCACTACCACTACCACCACTACCACTTCCAACACCACCACCATCACTACCACTACCACCACTACCACCACTACCACTTCCAACACCACCACCACCGTCACTACCACTTCCAACACCACCACCATCACTACCACCACTACCACTTCCAACACCACCACCACCACTACCACCACCGCCTCACCCTATCAATGTTGTAATGAGACAGAATTTCGACGACCTAGAGACAAGGAAGGTCACACGAGAGGAACATATCTAACCCTGTGTGAGTTTTATGTCTCGAGATAAAACTTCTCATCCGCCGCCAGCGAGACGTAAAAACGAGATATGAGATGGAGACACGGTGGAGGAGGCTGGCAGGAGTCATAACACGGTGGGTCGAGGCGAGGAAGACCCGAGCCTGCCGAACCTTCTATCTTTTTACCTCACGCGTTGGTCCACCTAATCGCCAGCAGCTGTCTTCCTGTGTTGCCTGGGAGACTGGAGGTCCCTCCCTCCCTTCCTTCCTCCTCCTTCTGCTCCCAACTTTCATCTCTTCCTCCTTCCATCTCTCCATCTCTTCCTTCTTCCCCCTCACTCCCTTCTCTTCCTGTATCAGTTACAAACACACATCACGCTGAGTGACCGTAAAAGTTTACACTGTGTGATAAAGGCAGCTTTCTCTGATAACAATCTCTGTCTGTCTGTCGGTCTTTCTGTCTCTCCTTCTCTTATGTTATAATGTATTCATAAATTACACTATGGAGGAAAGCTCTGTCTTGTAGCAAGATATAAATTTAGCTGACAGCTTAGTAAGTCTAAGTATCAGCTTAATTTGTGTTAAAACACATACAGGAATGCGTATAAGAAGAAAAAAATATATACAAGTATATACTGTGTTTATATATATATATATATATATATATATATATATATATATATATATATATATATATATATATATATATATATATATATATATATATATTTATGCATAGGTTAGTTTTATACTTGTGTGAACATAAAAAGTGAAGCAGCAGATGTTGGGTCAGGTCTTGGTAGAGCACAGAGAGGGTCTCAACAGTGTCCGGGTGGGGAAGGGTTGGACCACTTTCAGCCAACCACAGGGGTTAGATTTGAATTTTATTCAGCTTACTGAGATGGGATGGCTAGGCTGGGCAGCAAACTTAAGGTACGGCTGGACCTGTGGTGTTATGGGACAGCAACACGACGAAGAGGCGAACCATCCGACTCAGGTCCAAGGTTCTTAGCGAGGCTGTTTTGTTGATGTTGTTTGTTAAATGTTAATTCCCTTTAAGTGACCATTACCAAGATTGAGATGTGGTCGAGGAGGGATGGCCACTCCCCAGAGAAGAAATATGTTGGTGTGGAGCAAAATTCAGCTACCAGTCGACTGTCCTCATGTCTGCAGGAGCAGGTAAGGATGCAGTCACTTAGGCGGGTTGACATCTGTGGTGGCTGTTGGAGCAAGTCGTCTATAAAAATATTCAAGAGGCTCGGGTCAAACACTGAGGCTCCTGCTGGGTACTAGTGGGCGGTCTGTCCTTTGACGACTGTCCTGAGTGTCCTCCCAGTACGTGGTCCCCGAGAGGCACTGAGAAGACCTCTGGATGCCTATGAGGCGCACCTTCTTCAGGAGGCCTCTGTGGCATTGCACAATCAAAGGCTCTGCGATATCTAGAGCCTCCTGCAGCTCCGTCAAGAGGAAGAGGACAGGAGATGATCGAGATGGTAATGTGGTCGCGGAGTTTATCAACTTTTGTAAGGTTTGATGAGAGTGAATAAGAGTGAGTTAAGGTGGTAGATCCAGGAGTGTGTCTTACCGAATCTGGCTTTTGTGCACCTGGCCTGCTCTCACCTGTTCATTAACGATGGCGGCGGACCGTTAACTCTGTACAGGTAGGGGAGATGGGTGCGAGAGGAGTTGTGTAAAGAGCATAAGAGAGAGAGTCCCGTTGTCTGGTCTGTTAACTTCCTGTCGAACCTTCACGTCTTGCAGAAGTTTATTTATTATTTCTTCTTGACGAACTTGTGTGAATGTCAGTCGTCCTTCACACAACGACGACAACAGAGGTGGAGGTGGTGGTGTTCTTGCCGGGTTGGGGGGGAAGGAGAGGGAGGAGAGGGGGAAGTCACATTTTCTCTGATCATTCTCACTGGCGGATCATTCTTTTGGAAGTTACTATAAGACAACAGTTCTATCTGATTTGTTAACACGTGTTCCTTGTGTTGGTGTGTTTTGTGTGCGTGTGTTTGCGTGTATGTGTATGTGTGTGTGTGTGTGTGTGTGTGTGTGTGTGTGTGTGTGTATGTGTGTGTGTGTGTGTGTCCCCGTGTTTCCAGTTATTACCAAGTTTTATTGCGCTTGTCTGGTTCCCACTCGTTCATGGCCCATTTACTGGTGGTTGACAGGAGTTGGCAACACTTTCCGTTAGAGGTTCTTGTAGTGTTGGGTCGGTTATGTTCCCCGACCATGACCTGTAGTTTTTATTTTATGTGTTGGTGTTGTTTGGGACTCTCTCTCTCTCTCTCTCTCTCTCTCTCTCTCTCTCTTTCGTCAACAGATAAATGGACAAATAAGTAAGATAAAACGCTCCACACACACACACACGTATAAGGCAATTCTAGCGTATATGAAACACACAATTCTGATATTTTTTCACTGTGTTGTTACTGCCATAAACACTTCGAGAGGAAATAATTTTGGTCACTTGATCGTGTTAACCTTAGCGGTGGTCAGCATCCTCCGGTCTTCAAAGAGATTCCATCCAGCCCGCCAAGAAGCCTAATTCTTCTCACATAAAAACAAGGAACGAGGACAAAGGAGTTTTCTTCCTCACAGTTTAAAGAGAAAGAAAACGGAAGAAATATCATAGTTTATCGTTAAAATAGAAAGAAAACGGAAGAAATATCATAGTTTATCGTTAAAAGAGAAAGAAAACGGAACAAATATCATAGTTTATCGTTAAAATAGAAAGAAAACGGAAGAAATATCATAGTTTATCGTTAAAAGAAAAAGAAAACGGAACAAATATCATAGTTTATCGTTAAAAGAGAAAGAAAACGGAATAAATATCATAGTTTATCGTTAAAAGAGAAAGAAAACGGAACAAATATCATAGTTTATCGTTAAAAGAGAAAGAAAACGGAACAAATATCATAGTATATCATTAAATGATAAAAGTAAACGGAATTTCATCATCCTTCGCTTATACAAGGAAGTGATAATTGACATGTCATGAGCTTAAACTTCTCAGGCCTTCCACATACAACTAAAGAACATTCATTTGTTACCGACCCATTTGAGGCTGATATTGATGTTACTGTATGTCAGAAATTCATGAGCTGACCTACGTACAGTCCAATAATGCCCTCAGAGATGCCTTTGTGGGATTCATTTATTTCCTGCAGTCTGTTTGGTTTTATGTAGCAGTGAGTCTGTCCGTCTAGTTCTCAATGTAACGTAACGTAATCTAACCTAACCTAACTAAACCTAACCAAATCAAATCAAACCAAATCTAACCAAAGTAAATTAAATCAAACCAAACCTGTGAATGTTAGCTGTAGTGTTATCAGAGGTTTTATCATAGCTGTAATCAGTAAGGCCTCGAGGGTGATAAGACCATCCCTTGTGGCTCTCAGTTATAATAACCTGCATAAGTTTTATTCTTAGTTTCATATAAATCCAGATTATCTCAATATAAAACCTTAATTTCTTATATATATTTTTTTTAATCTATACCTTTTTTTAGTTAGGTGGAATTCTCTTAACAGCCAATTATTAAAAATTCCAGTTGAAAATGTTAGAAATATAATGCGTTACCTGACTGGTTTATGGAAGACTCACAATATATCTCGCTTGAACTCGAGATTATAATTATTCATATAAATTAAACAATAGTACTTATTAATACATCAACTTCTTAATGAAATATATGTACAGGTATAGTAATTGTCAGGTAGTGAAGTTAGCATTGTTTAGTGATATTTTAAGGTGTAAATATAACTAGTTTTTACAGCACATTTGAACAGTATTAGTTGTGTTATTATTACTGTCCTGTGTGTTAATCCCCGCCCCCTCACCTCTAGAGAACTATAGTATATCAATATATACAATATATATAGAGAGAGTCCTTGGTCATATAATATGATTCAGCGGCGTAAAATTTAACAAGGACAATGTGAGTGCTGAGGGAGGAGCTGGAGGATAACAAGGCTGAGTTTATGGTGGCCAGACGATGGTAACAACACCCTTACTGTATATGGCCGAGAGAGAGAGAGAGAGAGAGAGAGAGAGAGAGAGAGAGAGAGAGAGAGAGAGAGAGAGAGCTTCTTTATCGCAGCCACCACTAACCTCGGATAAAAGCTTGTAGCTGATTAGCCGAGAGCTTTTACGTGCACCTTTCTCATTGGCTGCTGTACCGGGCACCTCACGAGGGTGAACAATTTCTTATCTCTGGCCGTTACGTTATCTCTCACCTAAGTAGTGCTTATCAACTTTCACGTTAACATTCTTTTCAGTGAGACAACGCTAGCGATATTTTTATGTGTGTGTGTGTGATGTCCTCATCACCCGTGCCATGCGTGGCTCACACCACTGTGACACTGATCATCGACTTGTCAGAGCCAAGGTCTCACTTCACGTCGCCCCAAAACGGCGAAGGCAGCAAGCCTCCAGAAGAGGTTTTAACACGAAGCGTCTGGAGGATCCAGCGGTAGCACATGCCTTCAGAGAGAAGCACGAACATGGGCTTATAAACAACCCAACAGCAAACAACGCGAATCCCAGTGCCGAATGGGATACTCTCAACACTGTTATGACAAAAACCTGCAGAGAGACCCTCGGCCAGATCAAAAGAATACACCAGGACTGGTTTGATGAAAATGACCAGGCAATCAAAATACTTATCGATGATAAACGTGCTTCTTTTACTGACTGGGAAAACAACCCTCAGTCTCGGACCAAAGCTGATACCTTCTGCAAGAAGAAAGAGGCAGCCCAGCGGGAACTTCGCAATCTAAAGAATGACTGGCTTAAAAATAAAACATGTGAAATACAAAAAAAAAATGCAGATCAGCACAAGATGCGTAAAATTTTCTATTCCATTAAAACATTTTAAGGGCCAATCACTCGCGGCGCAGCCCCCCTCCGCTCATCTGGAAAGAGCATTACCATTCGCTGCTCAACAGAAACACCAATGTGGATATCCTGACTACCCAACAGGTCCCTCAACATCAAGAGCTGACCCACCTCAGCTATCCTCCATCCCTGAATGAGGCAGCTACTGCCATCAAACAGATGAAAAATAACAAAGCCTCAGGGCCTGATGGAATCCTAGCCGATGTGTATAAAGCAGGAGGACCTCTGCCTACCAGCCATCTCCACTCTCTCCTGGAGAATATATGGAAAAAGGAGGAAAGCCCCCCAAGCTTTTAAAGACGCCTCCATTGTCAATATTTATAAGAACAAGGGACCGGTCAGACTGTGGCAACTACCATGGGATCTCGCTGCTCTCTGTAGCTGGTAAGATTATCGCCTGAGTCCTCCTAAACAGACTTCTTCCTGATGCGGAAAACTTCCTTCCAGAATCTCAATGTGGTTTTAGACCATCACGTGGCACCACTGACATGATCTTTGTTGCCCATCAGATACAGGAAAAGTGCAGAGAACATCGTCGTGACTTGTACATGGCTTTCATCGACCTAACCAAGGCCTTCGACTCGTTCAACAGGGAAGCCCTCTGGCGGACCTTCAGCTGTTCCGGCTGCCCACCAAAATTATTCGCCATTGTGAGGCAACTCCATGATGGCATGAACGGCAGTGTCCTGCACAACGGCACCCAGTCTGAGTTCTTCCCCATCCAAACGGGGGTTTAACAAGGGTGTGTACTGGCACCAACTCTCTTTTCCATTTTCTTAGCTGCCTTCCTTATTCATGCCAGTGCCAATTTAGCCGACGGGGTGGACATCGAGTACCGGGTGAAGGGGGATCTTTTCAACATAAGATGACTCCAGGAAAGAACACAGGTGTCGGCAGCTTCCATTACTGAACTTTAGTATGCAGACGACCTCACCCTTGTTGCTCACACTGAACACGACCTACAGGAGTAGTAGTAGTAGTAGCTAGGATAGCTACTTATGTATTAGGATATTTAATTTTAAGGTAATAAAATGGCGGCGAAGGTATGGTTATAAGGGGAGGATGGAGGCCATTAAAAAAAATAGTAGTAGTATGTGTATGTGTGTGTGTGTGTGTGTGTGTATTGCTTGAGAGAATATTATCATGCTTGCTTTTTTTATTTCTCTTTATAAAAAAAAAAAAGAGTGCCACACCTGTGCCTGACTGTTGTAAGAGTGCCACACCTGCCCTGACTAAAGAGTGCCACCCTGTCCTGACTGTAAGAGTGCCACACCTGTCCTGACTGTTGCAGAGTGCCACACCTGTCCTGACTGCTGTAAGAGTGCTGTCCTGACTGTTGTAAGACTGTTGTAAGAGTGCCACACCTGTCCTGACTGTTGTAAGAGTGCCACCCCTGTCCTGACTGCTGTCCTGTAAGAGCCACACCTGTCCTGAATGTTGTAAGAGTGCCACACCTGTCCTGACTCCTGTCCTGACTGTTGTAAGAGTGCCACACCTGTCCTGACTGGGTGTAAGAGTGCCACACTGTCCTGGACTGCTGCAAGAGTGCCACCCCTGTCCTGACTGTTGTAAGAGTGAGTTGTAAGAGTGCCACACCTGTCCTGAATGTGCTGTAAGAGTGCCACCCCCTGTCCTGACTGTTGTAAGAGTGCCACACCTGTCCTGACTGTTGTAAGAGTGCCACACCTGTCCCTGACTGTTGTAAGAGTGCCACACCTGTCCTGTCCTGAATGTTGTAAGAGTGCCACACCTGTCCTGACTGTTGTAAGAGTGCCACCCCCTGTCCTGACTGTTGTCCACCTGAGTGCCACACCTGTCCTGACTGCCACCCTGTAAGAGTGCCACCCCTGTCCTGACTGTTGTAAGAATGTCCTGACCGCCACCCTGTCCTGACTGTTGTAAGAGTGCCACCCCCTGTCCTGGAATGTTGTAAGAGTGCCACACCTGTCCTGACTGTTGTAAGAGTGCCACACCTGTCCTGACTGTTGTAAGAGTGCCACCCCTGTCCTGACTGTTGTAAGAGTGCCACACCTGTCCTGGACTGTTTGAAGAGTGCCACACCTGTCCCCACCCCTGTGACTGTTGTAAGAGTGCCACACCTGTCCTGACCAAGACTGTTGTAAGAGCCACACCTGCCTGGACTGTTGTAAGTGCCACACCTGTCCTGAATGCTGTAAGAGTGCCACACCTGCCCTGTAAGAGTTGTAAGAGTGACTGCCCTGACTGTGTTGTAAGAGTGCCACACCTGTCCTGACTGTTGTAAGAGTGCCACACCTGCCCTGACTGTTGTAAGAGTGCCACACCTGCCCTGACTGCTGTACCACCTGCCCTGACTGTTGTAAGAGTGCCACACCTGCCCTGACTGTTGTAAGAGTGCCACACCTGTCCTGACTGTTGTAAGAGTGCCACACCTGCCCTGACTGTTGTAAGAGTGCCACACCTGCCCTGACTGTTGTAAGAGTGCCACACCTGCCTGGACTGTTGTAAGAGTGCCACACCTGTCCTGACTGTTGTAAGAGTGCCACACCTGCCCTGACTGCTGTTGTAAGAGTGCCACACCTGTCCTGACTGCTGTAAGAGTGCCACACCTGTCCTGACTGCTGTAAGAGTGCGACACCTGCCCTGGACTGCTGTAAGAGTGCCACACCTGTCCTGACTGTTGTAAGAGTGCCACACCTGTCCCGACTGTTGTAAGAGTGCCACACCCGTGTCCTGACTGTTGTAAGAGTGCCACACCTGTCCTGAATGCTGAAGAGTGCCACCCTGTCCTGACTGCTGTAAGAGTGCCACACCTGTCCTGCTGTAAGAGTGCCACACCTGTCCTGACTGTTGTAAGAGTGCCACCCCCCCTGAATGTTGTAAGAGTGCCACACCTGTCCTGACTGTTGTGAGAGTGCCACCCTGTCCTGACTGTTGTAAGAGTGCCACCCCTGTCTGACTGGTTGTAAGAGTGCCACACCTGTCCTGACTGTTGTAAGAGTGCCACCTGTCCTGAATCCACGACTGTTGTAAGAGTGCCACACCTGTCCTGACTGTTGTAAGAGTGCCACACCTGTCCTGAATGTTGCAAGAGTGCCACCCCTGTCCTGACTGACTTGTGTTGTAAGAGTGCCACACCTGTCCTGACTGTTGTAAGAGTGCCACACCTGTCCTGGACTGTTGCAAAGTGCCACACCTGTCCTGACTGTTGTAAGACACCTGTCCTGACTGTTGTAAGAGTGCCACCCTGCCCTGACTGTTGTAAGTGTGACTGTTGTAAGAGTGCCACACCTGTGGACTGTTGTAAGAGGTGCCACACCTGTCCTGACTGTTGTAAGAGTGCCACACCTGTCCTGACTGTTGTAAGACTGTTGCCACACCCTGCCCTGACTGTTGTACTGTTGTAGAGTGCCACACCTGTCCTGGGAGTGCCACCCTGTCCTGAAGAGTGCCACACCTGCCCTGACTGTTGTAAGAGTGCCACACCTGTCCTGACTGTTGTAAGAGTGCCACACCTGACTGTTGTAAGAGTGCCACACCTGTCCTGACTGTTGTAAGAGCCACACCTGTCCTGACTGTTGTAAGAGTGCCACACCTGTCCTGACTGTTGTAAGAGTGCCACACCTGTCCTGACTGTTGTAAGAGTGCCACACCTGTCCTGACTGTTGTAAGAGTGCCACACCTGCCCTGACTGTTGTAAGAGTGCCACACCTGCCCTGACTGTTGTAAGAGTGCCACACCTGTCCTGACTGTTGTAAGAGTGCCACACCTGACTGTTGTAAGAGTGCCACACCTGTCCTGACTGTTGTAAGAGTGCCACACCTGTCCTGACTGTTGTAAGAGTGCCACACCTGTCCTGACTGTTGTAAGAGTGCCACACCTGTCCTGACTGTTGTAAGAGTGCCACACCTGTCCTGACTGTTGTAAGAGTGCCACACCTGCCCTGACTGTTGTAAGAGTGCCATATCTCATGAATATCCTCTTTTTTATAACAAACTGGTTATATTTTTCCATTGGGTCTCTATTGATCATTTCTATACTGATATATGATACGTCAGTCCGGCTCAGCGAGAAAAAATCCCCCAATACGAAGCGCTAAAAAAGGTGATCATTAACCTGAGCTGAATTTCAATAGAGACACGTGGAGGTAATGTTTATATAAGGGTCAAAATATAACATCACTTGTACGTTTTACATGTTCATTATTCAGGTCTATTTATTCAACTAATTCTTTTATAAATTACCCCAAACGTACCAAGTATTCATCAGTAATACATACTTGTGGTAAAAGAAAAATACATGTGTTGTAAAAGAAAAAATAATGAGGTGTATAGTATCTCGGACTTTTGAAATGTTTTTGAAAATTGTTAAGAAATTTTTGTATATATTTATTTCCCAGAACATTATTCACTTCTTATTTATTTTGTATTAAAGGTTAGGTTAGGTTAGGTTAGGTTAGGTTATATTTTACTCACTGCTACGTGGAGGAAAAGAAGAGGGAAGAGAGAAACATTTCATTACCTTGACACAATGAAACTCATTAACCTATATAATAATGAAGCCTTGAGGGTCGTTACTCCTATGGCGTTTGTGTCTCACTGACTTGACACACTTCAACATGTAAGGGTCTTTAAGCACTTAACAAGTATAGTAACGTAAGGTAGAAGTCCTAACATGAATAATACAAATATATATAGAAGATCAACACTTCATCATCACAAGAGAATGACCAACTACTGCTACTACTACTACTACTACTACTTTTTTTTTCTTTTTTTTTTTAACGTGGCCTCCAGCCTCCTCCAATAGCCACACCTTCGCCACCATTTAATTACCTTAATATTAAATATCCTAATACATAAGAAGCTGTCCTATCTGTGTTAAATTAGTTGAGCCGCAGATCTATGCGGCATTCAGTGACTGTAGCCTCATAGTCAATATCTGCAGCAGTTGTCGGAGTTGGAGCAGAAGCTCTCGTTCCCCTGAGGCAGAGCAAAGCTGACCGAAGGAGAGAGAAGGACAGTCGACATCTCATCCAGGTTGTAACATAACTTCTGGGCTGCTGCTTCTGTTCGGAGATCAACTCCGCGAGTCTGGCGCAGAAACATCTTGCACTTGGGCCCATCCCACCAGAGGTTGTGAACACTAGAGGAGTGAAGCTGCCTTGATCGACGTTTTGAATTCTCTCCCCATATGCCCTTCTCTTGTCGTTCTCGTTCCTCCTGTGTGCAGCATCGAGAGCTAGGTTACGGTGACATGCGGCCATGGGATCAAAAATCCTGATGTCGAAGAAAGCTCGCTGTCCCCGCGTCCAGAATCCTCGAGCACTGACGTCCACACGGGCTTCGTTAGATGTGTTTGAAGTCCTGTGTTGGAAGATCTCACCATCCAATGGAAGGAGGGTCGGTTCTACCATGACATCCCGGCAGATTTCCTTCAACATATTTGCTGTGAGATCCCTTACCTCGTCATGCCTCATGCATATGAAGCCCCCTTCTTGCACACCATGGCGTGATCGCCATCATAGGAAGAGCCACACACGCATTGGGAGGGCAAACCTTCTACTGGCCGACCATACCTTAGAGCAATGGCATCTGTAAATTCTTGTTTGTTAAGGCTGAAACCATTTGCCCTTATCGGTAACGTAGTTAACCAGTTCGAGGCGCCCACCTCCTGCGCTATAGCTACTTTTTTTGTCAAATTTTCTGGAACCAGCAGCAATAGTTGCTGCAACATGTCATTTTGGCAGTGCTGCTGATCTGTTGTAATGGACCTACGGATCTTATTAACTTCGCTGGTGTCCACTTCCCCTGTTGCATTCTGGGCTATTATGTGGTCAGTGAGGGCTGCCGTGAGCTTAAGTGAATTTTGATGTTCAGAGTCAGCAATCTCCTCTGGATTAGTTAGTCCCATCCCTCCCAGTCTTGGTGGAAGTGCAAGAAGTGTTCTTTCTGCTCGGGTTAAGTCAGGGTGTTTCACTAGTTTGGGAATGAACTTGACACTGATTGCTTCTTCTTCCTACTACTACTACTACTACTACTACTACTACTACTACTACTACTGCTAAACTACTTCAACATTATCTTGATAACATAAAAGTACTGCTAAAGGTTATTATCACCTGTTACCTGGGTGACATGTTACAGGTAGTGATACATCTACAACTAATTAAATGTTACCTGAATAAAATATTTAACAAGTAGTCAGAAAAGTCTTCTTTAATAACTAATTTAACTGGAAGAAATAAAACGAAATATAGATTTTGTTTGTTTAAAAGTCTAATGTTCTTAAAAGAGTCATTTCCTGTGACAATAATTATGAAGACATCAACATGTTCAATATATGAGGCAATATGTTCATTACTGTCAACATCACTCATTGAACATAATCCCAAAACTCTTAAATAAAATATTTCTAACAATTCGCAGTTAAAAATTTGACGTAAAAAAATCTACTAATATATAATGAAAGAAAAAAACCCATCTTCTATCATTTATTTTGTAATTATACCTGACTGATAGTTAATTAAACCATGAAGGTAAAATTATGAAACACGAGCTGAAGATGACAGGTAAAAACTACACACACACAGCATAATCACATCGATATAAAAAAGTCATTAGAATATTTCATGCATATTTAACACCTGGGATGCATTAGTAACTTCAAAACACACAGGTACATAAGTTACTATGATACAGGTATCTATAAAAAGTAAACAAACAATTACAGTATAATTCGATTCAATATTAACAAAAGTATAAGAACAAAAAAATAATAACAGATATAATTTTTATATTAAGGATATTTATGGAATTATTGTTATTGTTCTCGCAGAGGAAAACAAAAACACAACGAATAACACAACTGCCAGCCAATGAGATAAAGAACGGATATATCTTGTGTTTACCTGACAGTGATAGATATGTTAAGATAAATTATAATGAAAATATATAATCGATATGTTTTAAATGTTACTTGAAACATCTAAGGATAGAAATTATCGAGGAAAATAGGAAATTGTTCTATCAGACACGAGTGATTATATTTATCTGATAGACAATATTAATATCGAAATAAAAGTGTAATTACGAAGTTGTTTGTTGTTCAGCTGTTAATACGCTGGTAATTCATATTGAAGGGAGAAAATATATATATCAGAAACGTGGAGTACATTTCTGAGAGGTAAAACTCACACTGACACGAAACTAAACATACAAAACTCTGTGTTGAAGAGTAAAGGTTTTATCAATGGTTGAAATATATAACAAAAGATATTATCAATAATATTTTGTTCACTATAACATAAAAAGTTGTAGTAACATCGATTTAAAATTATAAAATACGAATTTGTGTATTGGTAACCAGAAGACAGTGGTGTAGTCATAAGCTGGGAGAAGAGTCAACCGTAGTGACCCATTGTTTTTGGTACAATTATTGTCCCAGATATTTGTGGTAGGTAATTGTCCCATCACAATGATGATGAATAAAGTGAATTGTTAGTTAAGGATGAAACCTGACATCTGGCGTAGAATGTGGACAGTGTTAGAAATATTGCATCTGGTAATTAAAAATCTAATGGTTAAAAACAGATAATGGAATATTTCCACTGAATATTGAGATTTTCTTAATAATATTCTTGTCAGACTAACTTTGTATTTACACGAAAAAATATAAATAAATGGAATATGCGAAAGAACGATTTAAGCAAATGGTCTCAAGGAAAATGCTTTTCAAAATTAATTATGTCAGTGTTGTATGATACCAGACTGACAGACCGTAGTCATAATATAATATAGTTGTATTTACGTCAGGGCAAAAATTAAGGTAAGAGTCAAATGCTAATCATTAATGAACAATAAAGTCCGATAAGAAACTTTTACCTTTATACACCTGACATATGGCGGAAAAGTAGGACCTTGTGGAGTTTAAAGCCAAGACGAAAGGCAATCATACTGGCACATTGTCCTTCTTTCAATTATTGCCCCACCTTTTGGTGATGGGTCATAACCAATAAAAAAGTATATATAGTAGATATATAACAACAGTCCATATACACACGGACTTCCATATACAAACAATGCCTCACTATAGCATTTCCGCGATAACCTGGTTTGCTCAAATACTCCTGTATGTTGACGTACCCTAGTTCTACATATGGCAGGCTTCAATGAAAAAGTTCCATAGAAGAGCTCAAGGATCCGATGTTGTAGGATATCCAGGGATAAAGTCAGGCAATGCTTTGGGACGTGTCTACACGGTTCACCCCAACAACTTTGAATGCTATTGTTTGAAACTACTTTTGCAACACATCCGTGGCCCAACATCATATGCAGCACTCAAGGTAGTGAATGGACAAGTCTGCAGAACCTATCAGGAAGCGTTCAATCTCCTTGGCCTACTGGAAAATGATGGTCACTGGAATGACACATTAGAAGAGGCAGCAGCTACTCAATCGCCAATGAGAATGAGGAACCTGTTTGCCATCATGATTGCTACATGTGGACTTTCCAATCCAAGCCAGCTCTGGAAAAACAACCAAGAAAGTCTTTCAGAGGACTTGCTTCATCAACCAAGAAGAGAACATCCTGGTCAGGAGATTGAGTTCATGGATGACATGTTCAACAGGACTCTGATCATGCTGGAAGACAAAGTGATGGAGCTATGAGGAAAGAACCTGACTGATTTTGGATTGCCTTCCCCAAACCGAGAAGAACCAGTAGTTTCAAACAGGGAGTTGCTCAGAGAGACAGACTACTCAGTTGAAGTTCTGGTGAATTTTCTTGAAGAAAATGAGCCTCACCTGGTGCCTGATACAAGCGGAGCAGGGAGGTATGATCTTTCTCGATGCACCTGGCAGGACAGGAAAAACATTCCTGATCAACCTTCTGTTGACCAAAAGTACGTCATAGGGGGCAAATTGATCTTGCTGTGGTATCCTCAGGCATTGCCGCAACACTACAAGAAGCAGGACGTACTGCACACTCAGCTTTTAAACTGCCTCTCAACCTCGCTCACAATGAAAATCCAGTGTGCAACATCAAAAAAGGATCGGCAAAGGCAAAATTCTTAGAATAATGCAGCCTCATAGTCTGGGAAGAATGCACTATGCCTCACAAGTTAGCGTTTGAAGCATTGGACAGGACCTTGCAAGACATACGAGAAAATGACCATCTCATGGGTGGCATTACAATGGTCATTGCTGGAGACTTTTTTTGCCAGCCCTTACCTGTCATTCCTCGAAGCACTCCAGCTGATGAACTGAATGCGTGCCTCAAGGCATTATACCTTTGGAGAAGTGTTCAGGCACTTGCCCTATCCACAAACATGAGGGTACATCTACAAGGAGATCAGGATGCTGGACGGTTTGCAAACCTTCTACTACAGATTGGGAATGGAACTTTCCCTGTTGATTCAGAAGGACAAATAATCATTCGTCAAGGATGTGGAAATGTTGTAAAGTCCTCAACTGAGCTCACTAACATGGTCTACCCAAACATTATCCACCACTACAAGGATCACAAGTGGCTGCGTGAACGCGCTATCCTGGCACCAAAGAATGAAACAGTGGCTGAAATGAACATGACTCTACTCAGACAGCTTCCAGGCAGTGAGACCTCATTCAAATCTGTTGATACAGTAATCGACCAGGACCAAGCAGTCCAGTACCCTGCAGAATTCCTTAATTCTTTGGAGCCCGCTGGAATGCCTCCTCACCACCTCACTCTCAAGAGTGGAACTCCTATAATGCTCTTAAGAAATCTTGAACCACCAATCCTCTGCAATGGCACAAGACTGGTGGTGAAGAACATGATGCCTCATGTACTGGAAGCTACAATACTGACAGGAAAAGCTAAAGGAGAGGACGTTTTTATACCAAGGATACCTCTCATCACCACTGACCTGCCGTTTGAGTTCAAGCGACTTCAGTTCCCGGTTAAAGTGAGCTTTGCCATGACCATCTACAAAAGCCAGGGACAGTCCCTAAAGATGGTTGGCCTAAGCCTGGACAGTTCTATGTTGGATGCTCGAGAGTGGAAACTGGCAAAAATCTGTACATAATTGCTGCTAATGGCAAAACCAAAAATGTGGTCAACCTTAATGCACTACAGTGAGAAAATGTGGAGCCTCCCGGAGGGTGGGGTCCTACTGTGACCTAGCGAAAGAGCCGCCCGGAGGGCGGCGATTCCGTTAGTGTGTATATATATATATATATATATATATATATATATATATATATATATATATATATATATATATATATATATATATATAAAAGTGTGTGAGAAAATGATGGGTTTCAACAATGAACTTAGAGTATTACAAAAGTTCAATTACTAAAACAAGTTTAATATACATGGCAGGAAATAATAATAAACATGTACTGTACATGTGTATGTGAGCCTAACAAAGAGAAAGTTGACTACTGGCCATATACAGTACACAACGCAACAAGACCATGGACGATAAATATTGGTATGTGAGGGCTGTCACTAGTCACACGTAAAATTTCGGAGCAAATCGACCCCCACCTGCACAGATAGTTGTTTTAGCTACTGTACAGGACACTTTTTTATACGACAGTGGTGTTGGACACGAAACGAATATCAATGAACACATAACTGACTCACTTATTGTACAACATCTTAAACTTTGTCGTCACTTTGATGAAATAATATTGTTCTTGTTTATAATCAGTGTTGAATGATACGTGGCAGGTCATAGTCAAAGCATCACAACATATTTAAATTGTACGTACGCAAGAGCAAGAAATAATTGTGAAATACCAACAATGAACAATAAATTCGTGGCAGAAAGTGACTGGCACATGAAGACTATTAAACTATACAAACGTAAACTTGTATTGAAGACGAGAGATTAACTAAAGTAACAAAGAAGGCGAGTGATTACAACTGTTAAAACTTAGTGCTTCTATTAACCTGATGGGCTAAATGAAGAAGAAATTAAATCTACCTGTACAGTTAGAACGAATAGAACCAGCAGCACAGGGAGTCTCACAGGAAATATGGGTCTGTACGGGAAATATTCCATCAGAAACATATAGTCTTGAAGAAACGACAGAGATAAGAATGTATGAGTGAGTCGTAGATACACTTCCATAAACAAGACATACACTCACAGAATCCCTGATACAATGGTTTATGTCTCGAACAGTGAACAGAAGCACAGATGTCTAGCTATGTGTACTAAAGTGAATGTTTAAGATTAGAGTATTTTTCAATGGTTGAGAATTATAATGAAGGGTTTGGTCATGATAAATATACGTGTGTGTGTGTGTGTGTGTGTGTGTGTGTGTGTGTGTGTGAAGAGCAATCAGGAACACAAAGAAATCTAGAATAAATATTTTTGTAGACAGAATATTATCGTGAAAATATTACGATCAATCTATGGAAATATAAGCTAAAATTATTGTAAGAAAATGAAGTTGTAGTGATTTTAAAGTTAGTGGGTTTATAAAAAAATATATAATGTACACACAGTCAAACAAGTGTCTTAATGGAGGGGTCCGATAAATGTTAAAATGAACACTGTGACTCCTGTTGTCTCAGTAGGGTTGTCAAAATCCTTCGTCCGCTGTGTCATATTGTCTAACACAAAAGATAATTTTAGGTTTATGTATACACCAATCTAAAGGTAACATTCAACCTTAATGATGGATCGTTCTTACTACAATTATTCCCTGGATATTTCTAACACAATGGTATAAAAAAAAAAGATTATGAAATTGTGAAAGAACTCATCTGTGATAGTTTTCATTCCATTCCACGAAATGAAAAGTAATATAGGAACATTTATGCTGAATATTAAAACCATCGTCATATTAATACCTCTGTCACGCATATTTTCTCTCATAAGAAAAACACAAGACATCAACACCGAAATACAATGAAATAAATGAATGTCTGAAGTGGTGTTAGGTACAAGACTGAAGGGTGTAATAGAAGTGTAGTTATAAATGAAGTTATCACCGGTGTCATCCCCACACCTGTAGTACCATCAGGTCATCTCCACACCTGTAGTACCATCAGCATCATCTCCACACCTGTAGCTATCAAGGTCATCTCCACACTGTACTCATCAGCATCATCTCCACACCTGCAGTACCACCAGTGTCATCCTCACACCTCCGCATCAAGTGTCATCCCCACCTGTAGTACCATCAGCATCATCTCCACCCTTAGTACCATCAGCGTCATCCCCTGTGTACCATCAGGTTCTCCACACCTGTAGTACCATCAGCATCATCTCCACACCTGTAGTACCATCAGCGTCATCTCCACACCTGCAGTACCACCAGTGTCATCCCCACACCTGCAGTACTACCAGGTTTACCTCCACACCTGCAAGATTTTATTTTTCTTTCAAAAACAAAATTATATATACAGAACACACAAACGTAGCCTGAGACACAGCTTAAGACGTATATTTTTTTCAGTTACTAACATATCGGTTATCGCCTTAACATCGTCAGAAAACTCTACACACAGACAGACGAAATGCAAAAAAAGGTGGAAAATAATCATAAAAATAATTGATTGAAAAAACAAAGCAAATTTTTTTTTTTTTATATCATTTTTATCTTTTTTTCTAGAGACTCCAATAGTTACTTTCATGCATCTATCCAGTCTCTACTTTCCGCTGGTTCTTCTTCCCTAACTTTATCCATTAATATCTCTATCATCATCCAGTTATCTCTAATTATATGGACTAAGTATCGAATTAATCTCACTAAATAAATTTCTAGTATTATTCTTATTACTGTTACCAATGTTAGAGTATTTTTTTTGTTTATAACAACAATTGTCATTAATATTTTCCTACAACGCAACACTTTGGATAACCTCTCGCCTTCTGGCCTCCATTGACACTGTGCCCAGGTCTTGACTCCTACTTACTCACAGCATGATCAAATAACTCTGAAATATGGCTCGTATACACCCTGGCGAGCCTAAAGGACCCACCATCTATAACACAAAAGTCATATTACACACACACACACACACACGTTTTGTGATGTCAGTATATATTAGTTCATCTGTTCGTACTGTCGAGGCAGATGTTTAAAATCGATTAGAGCTTCAAACATTGTGGCTAAGTGATAAATACTCTATGTCTGGATGCATTAGAACACATAGTATTTCCTGGCATTATCTACCCTAAGACCAGAAGGTTTCCAAACAAACAAAACGCCGTAAAGTGTTCAAGTTGAGAATGTTTGAATCACTACACATCAGAGTTCGAACCCTGAAGTAAACAGTTATGAATCATCGACTTGAGTCTTGATGTATTGTTATATTATTACTTATAATATAATTTCTCTATATTATGAGTTTTATTATTTACGTAACTCAAAGTTTTAAATAGTAATATAATATTTTAGTTTAATTACTAATGTATATTTAAGGACTTATTTAACATTCATGATTTGTAATTATATTGAAACTTCTATTAATTACCTTTAGACTTTATTAATTACCTTGAAAGTTTATCAATTACACTGAAAATTTTATAAATTACCAAAATAAACATAAAAACCAGGAAAAGAAATAAAGATAAACACAAAAATACGGAAAATAAGCAAAAAATAAACGAAAAATAAGAAAAGAAACAAAAATAAGGAAAAAAACCAAGATAAATATAAAAAAATAAATTAATAAAAAGAAAGAAACGAAAAATGCGGAAACAAAACCAAGATAAACATAAAAATAAGGAAAAGCAATAAACACAAACTAAGAAAAAATAAGGAATAAAAAAACTCAAAATAAACAAGAATAGGATCAAGAAACCTTAATTAACACAAGAAGAGTTAATAGAAACCACAATATATACTTAAAAAAGAAACAGAAACGATATTAAATAATTTAGGAAGAAATAAAACAAAAAATAAAAATAAATAAAAGAGTAAAAACAGAATAAATCAATAAACATTAATAATATAATAATCCTAATAACACAGCCACAGGTTAAATAATAAAGGTAATAACGATAATAAAGGTATATTAAATAAATCTTACCTGTTGGCAGAGGTTGACGTGTGTGTGAGGTGACTGGATGAGATGCTGGATGAGGTGACTGGATGGCGTTCTTCCACTACTTTCATTAGCTTGTGACGGTTTTCTGATCCATTGACTGGCTGAGTGACTGACTGGATGAGTGAGTAGGCTGGTGTTGCTGGTTCATCGTAATGCCTGGGTGTTGACTGGTGAGTGACTGGGGAGAGGTGGTCTGGGGTGACTTTTCAACTGTTAAGTATTTGTTTCACTAACATTCTGCAGGGTGCTATCTGTAGACTGGAACTGACTGTTTATACACTCTGGATCTATATTGTAGCTTTGTCGACTGTTCAGAGACTGTCCGCTGTACCTGACTGTCTCCCTGACCCCCGTGGCTCTAACTGACTCCCAGACTCAACCCAGAACAGAGTCTTGAATATAGGTATGTCTCGTGGTAACTTCTGATTGGCTGTCTGGCTGGCTCGACACGTAGGCAGAAAGATAACGATTCCAGTCCTCTGATTGGCTAGCGGGCTACAATCAGATGTTCGGATAAACGATAACGGAGAGACTCGATGGTGTTATCTAGGCGGGTTGGGTAAGTTGTGTATCGTGTCAGGCACCACGTTATCTTTATGGAGCAAGATATCACTACCACCACTACCACCTTACTACAACCATCATCTGTACCACCACCACGTGTACTATTACTACCACCACCACCACTATTACCACGTGTACTATTACTACCACCACGTGTACTTTTACCTTACTACAACCATCACCTATACTACTACCACTATCACCACGTGTACTATTACTACCACTGCCACCACCACTATCACCACCTGTCCCTCTACTATTATCACTACTACTACAGCGACCCAAAATACAATCTTGTCCTGGCCTGTGACCCCACATGCAGAGGTAGCGTTAATTACTAATCACTTTGATATGATGTGTTTATTTATATAGTTTTATTGAATTAATTTAAATTACGAACACATAATGAATTTCAATAAGTTTTAATGGACGAAATGAAAAGCACAAAATTTCAAGAATATTAAACTATTGCACACTTTTTTCAGTGGTTAACGTGGTGTTGATGTATTCTTGGAGTGAGCTCTTATGAGGTTTGATTGTAAGGTGATAAATTCTTATAATTAAAAAAATAAATTTCAGTAACTTTTTTTTTAATATCAGACAAATGTAAAGTACATGTATATATAACCATCGATTTTACAATAAAAGTAAACTAACATAACAAGGAGAGAAAAATAATATATCACACTTCTTAACATTTAAAAAAAAAAATCGTGCGCTCAAAACCAAAACGTCATCACGGTCGCTGAGGTAAACTCCCAACACCCGAAAAATAACGCTTATTTGGGGCGTCTGATCAAATGCTTCAATGTCATTAAAGGCTTTTTTGATTGAAAGGAGATACTTAAAAATCGATATAAATTAAGAATAACAGAATAACAGAAAATTTGGCTCTGGGTTTTTAACACCAGCAACCGTAACGGAAGGTTAATTACAAAGTTTGAGAAGGGAAAAATCCAGGATTTACTCAGTGGCTACCATGACACTGCCTCATTGGAGGGAGTTCTTCTAAGACTGGTTTTATGTTGATGGGCAGAGCAGAACGCAACTCAGGCTGAGGATCACGGTTCCTTGCTTTAGTCTTGATCATAACAAGACCTACAAATCCCTGTTCAGAGATATATTGTTGGAAAAGAGGAGAAGAGCTCTCACAGCCTCCTGAGTCAGAATGGGCTTATCCTGGAGTTGGGTCCAAAATTTCCAATACTGGAGGCTTTCAAAGCGTTTCTTCTGCATTTGATTTTCCTGAAGGTCTATATATTCTTCTTGAAATCCTGAAATATCTTCTCCACCACTAACGTGCACACTGAACACATTCCTCATCCCGCTATGCTTCTCAGGGTCGACGTTTTCTGGAAAATACCTGTCCATTTCTTCCTTATCACCCGAGTAATGGAATGTGAACGGACTCAAACATTACTATGTTAGGTGTGTGTGGATGCTTTATTATCCACAACTATTCGACCTTAGTTAGTATTTCAAAAATTGTGCCAGTGACGTCATCCAATTATAATATTGTAATATTTCATAAGTTTGTCTTTTTTTCCTACACCATCCCTTAAGCTAAGCAAAGCTAAGGTATATTGCTAAGCTAAGCTAACCACCCCAGGTAACGTAGGGTGTTTCATCATCAGATGAAATAAGCTGGGGAGTGTACTCATCCGGTCACCAGGAAATCTTAGCTGTTGAGGCAGTGAGTTTATCAGTATGTGAGGCCAGTAAGTGTTGATAAGATAACTGTGAGGGACTTATGTGGTAATGAACCGTGTGTGTACTCTCTCTCTCTCTCTCTCTCTCTCTCTCTCTCTCTATATATATATATATATATATATATATATATATATATATATATATATATAAAGTGCTACACCTCGGAAAATATATTATACTTCACTGACACTCAATTAGAATTTAATTGCCAACAGATTGCCAATGAATTTAGATTAGTTTTGATTTCTGTTCCGAGTTGGTCCTCAGAGGCACACCTGCCTGGCACTCTTTAACCTCGTGTGAAATACTGAATATTCAACAGGTTCTAACTGGCACCTTATATCGACCATTTTCCTGAGATCACGTACACTGTCTGTCTGTCTGTCTGTCTGTCTGTCTGACTGACTGTCTGTCTGTCTGACTGTCTGTCTGTCTGTCTGCACTTCATCATACATAGGCGTCTCCTCTCTCCCCACACCTCCCTCACACCACCTCCCCACCTCCTCACCACCTCCCTCACCACCTCCTCCCCTCCCCTCTCATCTCCCCTCACACCCCTCCCCACCTCCTCTACTCCCTCTCCCTCACCTCCCTACCTCCCCTCCCTCTCTCCCTCCCCACCACCCCCACCTCCCTCTCCCCACTCTCCTCACCACCTCCCCCACCACCTCCTCACCACCCCTCCCCCCTCCACCACACCCCCCTCCCCACCTCCCTCCACCCACCTCCCTCCCCCCTCCCCTCCCCCCTCCCCTCACCCACCACCTCCCCTCCCCCACCCACTCCACCCTCCCCACCACCTCCTCCACCTCCCTCCACCCCCTCCCCTCCCTCCACCACCTCCTCCCACCTCCCTCACCCCCTCCCTCCACCACCCCCACCACCTCCCTCACCCTCCCCTCACCACCTCCCCCCCTCCCCCCACCTCCCTCCTGCGTCCCACCACCTCCCCTCACCACACCCCCTCGTCTCCCTCACCCACACCTCCCCTCCCCACCTCCCTCACCTCCCTCCCCTCCCCTCCCTCACCACCTCCCTCACCACCTCCCTCACCACCTCCCTCACCACCTGTCCTCCTTATTCCTCTACACACCGAACAACTCGCTATAATGAGACACTGAACACTTAACGCCAATTCCTACTCTACCACACTGGAATTCCTATACTCTACCACCTGAATCCCAACTCTACCTGGAATTCCTAATCCCACACTGGATTAACTCTACTGGAATTCTATCTCTACTGGATTCTATAATCTACCACTAGTTAACTCTACCATTGAAATTCTATACTCTACACACAATTGAATTCCCACACTGATTCCAACTCTGCACTGGATTTATACTCTCACCCATAGTTCTCTCTCACATGATTCTAACTCTCTACCACTGGATTCCTGCTCTACACTGGATTCCTATACTCAACACACTGGAATTCCAACTCTACAATTGGAATTCATATGCTCTACCACACTGATTCTGCTCTACACTGAATTCAACTCTCACTGGAATTCCTATACTCTACCACCTGGAATTCTCTACCACACTGGTTCTATACTCTACCACTGAATTCAACTCCTACCACACTGGATTCCTACTCTCCACACTGGAATTCTCTACTTTCCTCCCACGTTCAACTCTACACTGATTCTATGCTCTCTGGTCCTATCCTACACTGGATTCTATCTCTCTGGAATTCTGCTCCCACAGATTCCTGCTCTCTCTGGATTTATGCTCTACACTGAATTCTATACTCTACCACACTGGAATTCTATACTCTACCACACTAATTCCTAGGTACTTACTACACACTGGTCAATTCTGCACACTGAATTCCTACCTATACCACTGGAATTCTATACTCACACTGGAATTTATCTCTACATGGAATACTTATACACTGGAATTTAATTCTCCACACACTGGAATTCAACTCACACCTGGAATTCCTATACTCTACCTGGAATTCTACTCTACCACACTGGAATTAACTCTACCACGTTCTCTCACTAGATTCCTATACTCTACCCACTGAATTCCAACTCTACCTGATTGAATTCTGCCACTGGAATTCCTATACTCCCTGGTCTCTCTACCACACTGGAATTCTATACTCTCTCACACTGGAATTCTCTACCACACTGGAATTCCTATCTCTCTCCGAATTCCATCACACTCTATACACTGGATTCTCTCTACCACTGGAATTATGCTCTATAGATTCCAACTCTACCACACTGGAATTCCTGCTCCCCTACACACGTTTCTACTCTACCCTGGAATTCTCTCTAGATTCTACACTCTGCGGAATTCTACTCTACCACACTGGATTCACCTCTACCACTGGATTCCTGCTCTACCACACTGGAATTCCTGCTCTCTCACACTGGACATTCCCTGGTTACCTGCTCTACCACACTGGAATTCCAACTCTACACTGGAATTCCCCACTCTACCCACACGGTTCCCTGCTGCTCTACCACACTGGAATTCCTATACTCTACCACACTGAATTCCTATACTCTACCACACTGGAGTTCTATATTTCTACCACACTGGAATTTCATCTCTACTGAATTCCTATTTCTACACAGATTCCACCCCCACACTGGAATTCCTATACTTCACCACACTGGAATTCAATCCCACCACACTGAATTCCTATACTCTCACACTGGATTTATACTACCACACTGGAATCCCTATATTCACCACACTGGAATCCAACTCACCACACTGGAATTCTATACTCTACCACAATGGAATTCTATACTCTACCACACTGAATCTAACCTACCACACTGATTTCTATACTCTACCACACTGGAATTCCTATATTCTACCACACTGGAATTCCAACTCTACCACACTGGAATTCCTATACTCTACCACACTGGAATTCCAACTCTACCACACTGGAATTTAATATCAAGTTTCGTAAGCAAGAATTCCAAGTCTAATTGAGGATTTTTTCCCTAAGAACTAAACTTTTTTATTCCTTTTTTTCCCTTCTTCTCTAATTTGCTGTCATTTTATGGAAGGTTTTACACGAGAATGTTAACAAGAATGTAGTAATTAAGGTGAGACTTTGGTGGCGTGAATGTTTGTGGAATGAGAATGATCCCGTGTAATTGAATTCTTGTAGTAAAGACCTTCTCAAGAGGCTACGAATCTTTCTTTTTATTTCTCACTTAAAACGTAAAGATTTGTGTGATTTTTTTTTTTTTTGGATGAGGTTAGAGGTAGTGTTTTGTCCAGAGGGTTATGTCCAAGTGTGTTCAGGGGTTATGTCCAAGGGTTGTGTCCAGAGGTTATGTTTCTTTCTTTCTTTCATATTTTTTTTCTCTTCCATCTCATTTCTTCCTCTTTGTTCTTCCCACACTTAATTCTCTCCCTTACATATTTATCTACTCCATTATTCTCCTCTTCTCTTCCATCTCCTTCATTTATTATCACATCCTTTACCACACCATGTTGAGCTTCAGGTATCAAGGACAGGTACGTATTTAAGTACAGTATAAAGGACACGTACAGGATACCAACATACCTTCTCCTAACACCCTCACGCCCCCCCCCTCTTCCCTACCTTCCACCCCCTCCCTCATTCTCTACTAAGGAAACTTGAGGAATATTCGAGACCATATCGCGTGTTCGACGGATGTGTCTTAACTAATACCTCGCCGTCTCTCTGTCTCTCTGTCTGTCTGTCTGTCTGTCTGTCTGTCTCTCCAGCTATCATTTTATGGTCGGATTTTTCACGAGTTCTCTGTAACATCTCCTGAGCAGAATGACTCTCACACACACACACACACACACACACACACACACACACACACACACACACACACACACACACACAAACACACACTTATCTCACCTCTTCACCTATTCAATTTCATGCGTGTGTATAAATATGTATACGTGTGTGTGTGTGTGTGTGTGTGTGTGTGTGTGTGTGTGTGTGTGTGGTGACAGAGGAAGAATAATGAGTTTAAGGGGTGACTGGTGACGGATGGTGACCACACAGGGGAGGTGGTGGATTGAGTGAACGCTACAATGGTGACTAATGGTGACCAGTGAGTTATATTGAGGTGACTGGTGCCATAATGAAGACGGTTGATGGGTGAAGTTAATGGTGCAGCAAAGGGGAGTGTGGTAGTAACTTGCCTCACACTTCCCTCATTCCTCACATTTCATTTGACACCCCACCTCCTCATCTCACCTCATACCCTCCCCCTCACCTCCTCCTCACCTTACCTCCCACCCTCACCTCACACCCTCACCTCCTGACCTCACCTCCCTCATCTCACCTCATACCTCCCCACCTCACGTCCTCATCTCACCTACACCTCCCCACCTCACACCTCACCTCACCTCACCTCCTCACCTCACACCCTCACCTCACCTCACCTCAACCTCACACCTCCTCACCACCCCACCCTCACCTCCTCTACCTCACACCTCACCTCACCTCCTCACCTCCCTCACGGGCTGGTAGAAGCGGTACGCTCTTGCTCTCGCAGGCGAGATGTCACGGGTTCGATTCCCGGCCGGTGAGAAGTTGATACTTCCTAGCCCCCATTAGCCCCTGTTCACCCAGCAGTAAAGTAGGTTGGTGTGTCGAAAGTTGCGAATTCGTATTCAGGACAAGTTGTTGGAGCTTCCAATAACTTTATGACACAAACCACTGACTCTTCAGGCTTTCCCTTGACTCATATGAGACATAAAGGCAAGCATGAACTTAGCATGCTTCCCTGTTGGGCTGTAAACGCTTTTGCGCTTCACCTTAACAGATTAGTAGCCCCCCAAAAAAAAAAAATCACACCTCACCCCATCTCACTCTCACTCACCTGTTACTTCAATAGGACAACACAGGAGGAGTCCAGTGAACTGATGACTTAACACACACTTAACACTACACAGGTGACTCTTTTTACGGATCCCCCAGAAAAAAGCAAAACAAAAACAAACAAGAACAACGACTACACAAAACAACAAAAACAACTAAAAACAACAAAACAAATAACAAAAACAACAACAAACAACAGCAACAACAACAACACAAACAACAAATAACATAAACACAACAATAAATATAAGAGGTTGAGTTTAAAATCATCCAATACTTATTACTTAGTTTGGTCACTTTGGCGGTGAATTAAGTGAACATGTGTTAAATATAGTTTGGGATTTGTTATTTATTTTTGTTGGTGTTTGTTTGTTTGTTACGAGTAAACAAGAATTATATACACCTTTAACCTCACATCAACAATTCAACTTTTTATGGTATTTGCAGTGTGAACCAAACTGTGTGATAACTTAATCCCAAACTGTAGACACTAAACTGATGTCAGGTTAACAGTGAAGACCAAGGAGAGGTTTATGGTGGTAGTCTTAGTGAGGAGGTAATTGTGGACCAGTTGTGATCCTCCTCGAGTAGAACAAGTTGAGTCCAAGTTAATTGATATTGGTCGTGGCTCTGAGTTGTTTTCATCGTGTAGGTGTCACACAAACTCTTCCAACCTGACATGAAGATCTGGATGAGGAGGCCGTCCTTTGTTCGCCTGTGTGAGGGCCTCTCGGGTTTCTGTTTTGTTCTAATATTTGAAGGGCAGCGAGCTTTACCTTTCCCGGCGAGAGCACTGGCCGTATCACATTCTGTGTATGCATGCATACCAATGAGTGCCTCTCACGCAGTCAGCCCAATGGTGGCAGCCACTTTGGAAATGTCAATCAAACGGGAGCGATTTTGAGGACCACATTTTTGGGACACAGAAGTATTGATCTGATGAGTGAGTGCGAGGCAGAGTGTGTCCTGTGCACACACCAACACTACTCACACACCTCTGGCAGCATGGAGGAACACTCTCCCATCAGGGCTGACACAGTACCTCTTCACTCTCACCTCCAGCAGGTATCAGGATCTTTAACACAGACACTTCACCATCAGCCTCTCTCTGTACTCATTCACCGGGTCAGTGTGGTGTTGATGTTCACGTCCCGGGAGAACTTTTTGCAGTGTTTAACGACTTGAAATTCAGATACGTCGCACAGCACGCTGTAGCTGGAGCGCTGTTATGTTTTGATAATAAATGTTTACAATGGAAAAAAATAATTTGTAATCACTCGATATATATATATACAGTATATCAGACTTGGTGATCACAGCCAAGCGTCCTCCAACGGCCATGAACCATTTTCTTCAGACCATCTGAATAAAACCTTGACTTTGACTAAAAAATTCTTCCTTTTTATTGCGATTTTTGCTGCCGTCCCGGAGCCCCCTGAAGTACCCTGGAGTCCCCTGGAGCCCCCTGGAGCACCCTGGAGCCCCTGTACTACCCGGAGGGCGAGGGGGCGGGAGTGGCAGTGACTCAGAAAATGTGATGTACCGTTAATCTTGACAGTATCGGTAAATTATATTGTAGAATAACCTTCCTCACGTATACAGCTGAGTGTGTGTGTGTGTGTGCAAGAAAACTCGTACAGTCGCCTACACTTATACCTGGTACAGTGGCTAGTGCATTTTGTGAGATGTGGCACCTATTTGTTTGTTTACATCTTAATAAAACTCCCAGAATGGCCCCAAGGAACCTCACAACCGTAGCCAGGCTAAGGATGATAAACATTCCCACAGAGGTGCCACACCTCACAAAATGCACCAGCCACTGTACCAGGTATAAGTGTAGGCGACTGTACGTGACTTTATAACAAAATATATCATGACTCACACGGTTGTGAGAAACACGACTCACACGGTTGTGAGAAACACGACTCATACGCTTGTGAGAAACACGACTCACACGCTTGTGAGAAACAAGACACATGGTTTTGAGAAACACTATATTGTGGAAAACGTTTGGTCGGTAAGAAAACTTTTTCTATTTCACTTCCTCGTGTTCAAGAGACCAATTTTCAGAACCGAGCGTTTTGCATTTCCTTGACTTGCTGGTCCACGTCCTGAGGAGGAGAAGAAAGGAAGAGAGAAGGAGAAGGAGAAGGAGAAGGAGAAGGAGAAGGAGAAGGGGAAGGAGAAGGAGAAGGAGAAGGAGAAGGAGAAGGAGAAGGAGAAGGAGAAGGAGAAGGAGAAGGAGAAGGAGAAGGAGAAGAAGAAGAAGAAGAAGAAGAAGAAGAAGAAGAAAAGAATAAAAAATAAATAAAATAAATAAATAAATAAAAAGTAAAGAATAAATAAAAAGAAAATGAAATAAATAAATAATAAATAAGAATAAGTAAGAAATAATAAATAAATAGAATAAATAAAAGAAATAAAGTTAAATAAATAAATAAATAAAATAAATAAATAAAATAAATAAAATAAATAAATAAGAATAAAATAAATAAATAAGAATAAATAAAGTAAATAAATAAAATAAATAAATGAAATAATAAATAGAAAGAAATAAATAAGAAGAATAAATAAATAAGATGAATAATAAATAGAATAAAATAATAAATAAAATAAGTAGTAAAAAATAAAGAAGAAAGTAAATAAAAAATAAAATAAATAAGAAATAAATAGATAAAATAATAATAGGAAGAAGAAGAATAAAAATAAAATTAAATAAATAATAAATAATAAATAATAAATAATAAATAAGTTAATAAATAAATAAAAAAATAAATAGAAGAATAAATAAATAAAGAAAGAAGAAGAAGAAAATAAGAAGAAGAAGAAGAAGAAGAAGAAGAAGAAGAAGAAGAAAAGAAGAAGTAAAGAAATAAAAAAGAAGAAGAAGAAGAAGAAGAAGAAGAAGAAGAAAGAAGAAGAAGAAGAAGAAGAAGAAGAAGAAGAAGAAGAAGAAGAAGAAGAAGAAGAAGAAGAAGAAGAAGAAGAAGAAGAAGAAGAAGAAGAAGAAGAAGAAGAAGAAGAACCTCTCCCTTCATCTAGATAAACTTCAATCAAACCTAAACTCACCCATTCTCTTCAATAATCTGAATCTTTCCTTTAAATAAATAGATTTTTTTGTGTAATCCTAACCTTCTTTTTGTAACCTTAACCTTATTTGTTATAATCCTAACTTTCTTTGTAATCCTAACTCTTTTGTAATCCTCATCCCTTTTTTTGTAATCCTAATCCTCTTTTGCAATCCTAATCCCTTTTGTAATCCTAATCCTAATTCTCTTTTGTAACCTCACTTCTTTTTGTAATCATAACCTCTTTTGTAATCCTAACTTTTTGTAATCCTAATCCTCTTTTTTGTAATCCTAACCTTATTTTTTGTAATCCTAATTTCTTTATGTAATCCTAATCTTCTTTTATGTAATCCTAATCCTCTTTTTTTTCTCACACGTATCTTTAAGAGGATTACACTCCACCCTTTAACCAGGTAGAGTGAAGGTCAAAGGTCAAACTCTAGTGGCCGTCAAATTTTTTTTCCTCCTTCTTTGATGATAATTTTCCGTGTCAATACACTATTTCGGTAACGTCATTCGTGAGGGAGAGAACTACATTGTTGGGGTCAGAGGTCAAGTTCAGGGACAAACTCAAGGACTAGGTCAAAGACAAGTTCAAGGACTAGGTCAAAGTCAAGGACAAGGTCACATCATTGGCAAGTCGGGCACAAATCGATGTATATTAACCAACTAGCTGCAGTACAATCTAGTTATCAATAGTGGAGGTCAGTTAAATAGCCTCCTAGTCTCTGAGGATGAACCAGATAATAGTAACAGTGGTTATTGTCTTAGTTATAGTAGAGTGCTAGTGGTAATGATGATGATGGAAGAAAAGGAATATTATTTTCATTATATGAGTATTTAGTGATAGGGGTTAGTTAATAGCCTACTAGCCAGCAGCCCCAGCGTCCACCACAGCCAGCAGCCGCATTGTCCACCACAGCCAGCAGCCCCCAGCGTCCACCACAGCCAGCAGCCCCCAGCGTCCACCACAGCCAGCAGCCCCAGCGTCCACCACAGCCAGCAGCCCCCAGCGTCCACCACAGCCAGCAGCCGCATTGTCCACCACAGCCAATAGCCCCCAGCGTCCACCACAGCCAGCAGCCCTCAGCGTCCACCACAGCCAGCAGCCCCAGCGTCCACCACAGCCAGCAGCCCCAGCGTCCACCACAGCCAGCAGCCATTGTCCACCAGCCACAGCCCCGGTCCACCACAGCCAGCAGCCGCATTGTCCACCACAGCCAATAGCCCCAGCGTCCACCACAGCCAGCAGCCGCATTGTCCACCACAGCCAATAGCCCCCACGTCCACCACAGCCAGCCAGACCTCTACCTGCACTTGTCACGGGATAATATTGGGATGTACCCATAATGCACCTCCACGATGACAGTTCCCTCTCATGTTAACAAACCCGGCCGAGCTGCAGTGTTTTCCGAGTTCACACTACAGGAGGAAGGAAAGGAACAGCCTCCGGTTCACACACATATTTCACAAGACTCCTGACTGCGTTTGGGAAATTTAGCCATCGTGTGTTGTGCTTTGTTCGTTGGTTGGTTTGTCATATTCTCAGCACCAAAGTAATTCTAAATTATTATCAGGTTATGTGGTACTTCCTTGGTTATTGGGAAAATGTAAAATAAATTTGTTTCATGAGACTTTAAAGGTCCGAGTGTTTGTAAATGTTGGGGGAGAGGGAGAATTTTGGTAAGATATTTCTGAACATTTACATGAGGTATTTTATCAACAAGAACTAAATGTTGACTTTTCCTCATAAATGGGAATATGAGAACGCATCATAGTAGGTGAAACTGATGTGAAACTGTAAAATTTCCACTACCTTAACTAGATTTGTCCTCTTAACACAAAGGTAGTGAATAACACCTTGCCATAACTACTGAAAACACAAAAGAGCCTAACCTAACCTAACCTAACCCAATCTAACCTAACCTAGCCAAACCAATATTCATACACTCCCAAAATCATAGATAATACAGCAATTTATCTTTTTTTTAGACTAGTTTATAATTGCCTATAACCATTGAGACCAACAATGGACTCAAACACAAAACACCAAAACTAACCAAATAATTCCGACAACATTACTGTGAAGGTATGCGATTTAATTTATTTTATTTATTTATTTTTATTGTACCTATGTGACAAATTGTACTATGAATTGTACTCTGTGATAAATTGGACCAGGTATTGTACTGGTGATAAATTGTACCAGGAATTGTACTCTGGGATAAATTGTATCAGGTATTGTACTCTTATAAATTGTACCAGGTATTGTACTCTGGTGATAAATTGTACCAGGAATTGTACTCTGGTGATAATTGTACCGAGTCATTTTCATATATTTTCAGTGTAATATAATGGCGTAGTGGTGTAGTGGTAACCAAACTTAATGGTACTCTAACTGTTTTTTTCCCCGGGAATGGTTCACTCCACCACACACACACACACACACACACACACACACACAAACACACACACATAACACACAGTATTAATGAATGGCTTGTTAAAGGATAGACAGGTAAATGGACAGAATTTATTGGAACTCAACTGATAGTGATTCCAGTAGACAGTCTTAGTTACAGTAGACGTCTTAGGTCAACAGTAGACAGACTTAGATCACAGTAGACAGTCTTAGTCACAGTAGACAGTCTTAGGTCAGCAGTAGACAGATTAGGTCACAATAGACAGTCTTAGGTCAACAGTGAGACAGTCTAGGTCACAAAGACAGTCTTAGGTCAACAGTAGACAGTCTTAGGTCACACAGACAGTCTTAGGTCACAGTAGACAGTCTTAGATCAACAGTAGATAGTCTTAGGTCAGCACAGGTCTTAGGTCAACAGTAGACAGTCTTAGTCACAGTAGACAGTCTTAGGTCACAGTAGACAGTCTTAGGTCAACAGCAGACGATTTTAGTCACACAGACAGTCTTAGGTCACAGTAGACAGTCTTAGGTCAACAGTAGACAGTCTTAGGTCAACAAAGACAGTCTTAGGTCACAGCAGACAGTCTTAGGTCACAATAGACAGTCTTAGGTCAACAGTAGACAGTCTTAGGTCACACTAGACAGTCTTAGGTCACAGTAGACAGTCTTAGGTCAACAGTAGACAGACTTAGGTCACAATAAACAGTCTTAGGTCACAGCAGACAGTCTTAGGTCAACAGTAGACAGTCTTAGGTCAACAGTAGACAGTCTTAGGTCACAATAGACAGTCTTAGGTCACAGTAGACAGACTTAAGTCACAGTAGACAGTCTTAGGTCAGCAGTAGACAGACTTAGGTCACAATAGACAGTCTTAGGTCAACAGTAGATAGACTTAGGTCACAATAGACAGTCTTAGGTCACAGTAGACAGTCTTAGGTCAACAGTAGACAGTCTTAGGTCAACAGTAGACAGTCTTAGTTCAACAGTAAACAGTCTATCTTAACTTCCCTAACCATGAAATGAAGTACATTTCCACAAATGGGTGGACTAGGGGTGGCCCGGATACGAACCACTGACATTAAGGACAGCATACGAGCGTTTTATCCATTCTACCATTACGCTCACTCCTATGCATAATGCTAAAAGTACTTCGTGTCGCCGTCATTATTCTCATTTAAACTCAGAGAAGACAAGTTTGGTTTAATTCCTACCTTTAATAACACGACACATCAATCATACCTTATAGTACATTTGTCACTATTATGTTTTATCTCTCATTTTAAAAACAGCGTAACTTTTTCTGGTAGTTTGAGTGAGTGACCTGAATTTTGTTTAACACCGAGGCGGCCCCTGTGGTGTGAGGCCAAATGAGATTTTAGCCCGCACACACACACACACACACACACACACACACACACTCTGCATTCCCGTTATAGTTTCCTCGCAGGTATCATAACATAACATTAAAGTGCGAGGGGGCAGGAGGAAAAAGACGAAGAAAGGATGAAAAAAAATAAGGAGGAAGAAGATGAAAGAGAAGAAAAAAAGAAGAGAGAGGAAAGGAGGAGGAAGAGGAAGAGGAAGAGGAGGAAGAGGAAGAGGAGGAGGAGGAGGAGAATGATAATAGCATAATACCAGCTTACTTTACACCTTGCAATAATCATCCACGGTCAATAATATACGAGGCACAGACATAAATCGTGCGAAGACAACAGGTACAGTACAGGTGAGAATTGCAAGAGGAGAGGTAAATAAATTATTCATGCAACTATCAATATTTCTCATTGTCAAGGGAGGGTGAGGGTGGTGGGTGGAGTATTAGTTCACCTGTTGATGTTTCTTCTATATAAATTTATAGATAAAAAAAAATCCTGACTGAGCGACAAACGAGCTGAGATCTTAGTATAATCATGAGATTCCAACCCTACTCGATAAGGTTCCAATATTCATTTAAAAATATTGATAACATCGATGGTGCTTGAATCAACATTCCTCACTACAACAACCACAAAAATCGTCAATTCTTTCTGTAAATTCCTTATCGATAATATCTCCGTCAGGAAGAATAAAACCGGGAAAGCTATCATACCTGCCGTGACATCTAACAGGTGAACAAAATCTCGTGAATAATAGATGACCACGTGGATGAATGATGAATGCTTGTGTCAATTCCCAAGTTGGTGATGACTTAATGACGGGTTGCAGGAAGGAGGTGATCTATAAATAATGACTTCAGGTATACACTCGTTCTGAGGAAAGTGTTTGTGTGTTAGGGAGATATTCTGAAGGTCAGGGTGGTGTAAGAGTATTGCTAAGGGTGAGAACTGGACGAGGTGTAAATAGAGAAATTATTGTTTATAAATATCTGGTGTGGGTTTCAGTAACTACCCCCACACATACATATTACCGGGCAATAATAAGGAAAGACTAAAGACCACAATTCTTAAGTACCAGTGCTTTTTACACGATATCCGCTATTATTCATATTTATCCGGTTTCATCTCTACATGTTGACACAATTCCCCACTTGGTCGATCTCAACCCCCGCCTCTAAGATATGTCTCCTGATAGCAGTCATAACTCGTACCCAAAGTACACTTAAACTCTACCATAACAAATGTTCTTTGTCTCAATACAAGGATAAAAAAAAAAACTTTAAAACCTTACGAGTCTTTGAGAATTTTCAACTGGGGATCATTTCTCACGCCCTTCTGAAACATTTCCTTCACACTACACTCTATACACACAGCGTCAGCAACGGCAGAATATCAAAGCTGGGAGTCTCGTGCAAATCCTTCTGTATTATTCAAGTTCAGTGTATTCATGTATAGATGATTTATGTGTCTCTCAGTGTATGTCAGGTTACAGAAGTTACAGTGACCATCTAAGGCTCTTGGACAGGTTAAAGTATTATTTTATGTAATGTAATATCCTGTAATACTTGTGAGGTGTAGAGTATAATAAAGAGGGTGATATATATGTTACTTCTGAAGGAATGTTTGTTTGTTTATATATATATATATGTATGTATTCTCTCTCTCTCTCTCTCTCTCTCTCTCTCTCTCTCTCTCTCTCTCTCTCTATTCTCTCTCTGTTGTATGTAGGTTTATGGTAAAGGCTTGGTGTAGGTGTTGTTCCGCATCACACACACTGATAACAAATTTACCAAGATATTTTTTCTTAAGAGAGAGAGAGAGCTGTGGACAAAGAGACATTAACACATTTGTAACTCGTCTTTTAAACATGAAGAAGGACCCAGTGCCACCCACCGCCACCCACCCCCTGCCACCCGCCCCCTGCCACCCGCCACCGCCCACCGCCACCCTCCCCTGCCACCCACCGCCACCCACCCCCGCCACCCACCGCCACCCACCCCTGCCACCCACCGCCCACCGCCACCCTCCCCCACCCCCGCCACCCACCGCCACCCACCCCCGCCACCCACCGCCACCCACCCCCTGGCCACCCACCGCCACCCACCCCCTGCCACCCACCGCCCACCGCCACCCTCCCCCAGCCAAATGAATCACTCCATCGGCCAATCCATTCGTCATGGCTTCAATACCCACCCCTCTTCCCCTTCCTGTCACTCATCTATTTCTTAATATCCCTCACCCCCACCCCCCCTCCTCCTTATCACCCTCTTCTTCCTTTTCTTTGTTTTTTCTTATTCTTTCCCTCCTCTTCCTTCTTCTAAACCCTCCTATTCCTCTTTATCGTCTTCTTTTTCCATCTCGCCCTTCTCCTTTCTCTTTTCACATTTCCTCTCCTTTCTATTTTCTCACCCCCTCCTACTTCTTCTCCTCCTTACGCCTCCACCTCCTCTTTTTCTTCACCCTTCGTCTCCTCCTTCTCACCCTCTTATCTTCCTCTTCATTCTCACCCTCCTCCTTCTCTCTTACCGCCCAAGCAGGAAAAATAATCTTCCATGAGAAAGAGCGTCAAAAAACCCCCCCAAATTCATTAGTCTTGTAGGGAATATTTTAACCCAGTTCCTGATTGATTCATTAAGGCGCCCCCTGGTGCTTTGGTAACTTATTAAAGCAAGTCCTTCCCCCCACCCCACACAGTGCCATACTCCCACCAGAGTGCCAGAGTGCCAGAGTAGTTAGGCATTATGGTATAAGAGGATAAGGTCGTTTATGCTATTTTTGTTCGACGTGTACACCGCTATTCTGGCCAAAATGTTACTTTTATAGACAAAATTGGACAAGGTAATATTGTTGGCATGTAAATTTCTTTTGGACAAAATTTTACCCAAATACCAACTACGATGTGATAATTTGGTTAGGTTAGGTCATTATAGGTCAGGTCAGGTTAGAACAGGACATTATCTATGCATTGTAACATATATCTCATTATTTTTTCCTCAACATATACCAATTTCTTCGCATCACTGTACAAGTAAAGTTTTCATTATATATATATATAAAACAAAACCAGACGTCCCTTACACTTCCTCATTATATTTCCTGTAAGTAAAAAAAAAATTGAAAATAATGAAGACGTTTGAAAAGAATAAAAAAAATAAATCAATTAACCTTTGAAAATATATGATAACAATTTCACGAAAAAGTCCCAAGATGTTTGTGATTCACCTTCAGATAAGGAACTTCTGTCTGTCTGTCTGTCTGCATGTCTGTCTCTCTCTCTGTGTTAGGACCGTCAGTCGTATCAACATTTATGTATATTTAAAGTCTTCCTCTTCCTCTTCCTATTCTTCCTCTTCCTCCTCTTCTTCCTCCTCTTTTTCCTTAGTCTGGGGTCTGGTCGCATCTCTTGTCATGGAAACACAAAGGAAAGGTAGAATGACGAGTTATCTTATCATTCACCAGGAGACGAAGCCAAGAGTGAAGGGTAGAATGTTGTCTGGCTCTATCTCTGACTCTATCCTCTTTGTTCTAATGTCTCTCTATCTCTATCTCTCTATCCTAATTTCTCTCTCTATTCTCTCATTTATTCCAGTTATTTTCTTATAGTTTCTCAAGTTATTAATCCATTTCTAATGTTAATAGATATCCAAGGAGGAAAGTATTGTAATATAAACGACCTGTCAACCTAGGAACCAATCACGTCTCTGTATACATTTTAAGGGACCGTTGGTATAAGCGATCACAATAACACTAAATCTCTAAACTTTTCTAAAACTTTACCAATTACCTAAATTTAAAATACCACTTTAAAAATATTTGGTAACTTAATTAATTATACATAAGTAACTACTGTACAACCAAGGATTTGATATATTCTCGTAAGGTGAAATTCACTATTTCTCCATTTCACCGAGTCGCTATTTCTCTTCCATACTTGATATGAGGAGCCATTTGTTATGTAAATTGTATACTACCGCCCATCCCTCCCCCCTCCCCCCCCGTCATATTACAGCCAAACTTTTAACATAATTCAGGAACAGATTCACCATTTGATTTTGTTGACTGATTTCAAGTGAGTAAATAGTTATTGTTGTTTAATTTGGGGAGTGGGTAGGCGAGGCGATGGGCCAAGCTAAGCACCGCGGGATGATCGTTCAATGATATGGAAGTTGTTTGTTGAGCAACCTCTCTCTCTCTCTCTCTCTCTCTCTCTCTCTCTCTCTCTCTCTCTCTGTCTGTCTGTCTGTCTGTCTGTCTTCCATGTCTTGCTAAATGTTCCATCGTCATACGTCACTACCATACAACAGTACTACCATACAAGAGCACTACCATACAACAGTACTACCATACAATAGCACTACCATACAACAGTACTACCATACAACAGTACTACCATACAACAGTACTACCATACAAGAGCAGTACCATACAACAGTACTACCATGCAACAGTACTACCATACAACAGCACTACCATACAAGAGCACTACCATACAACAACAGCAACTACCATACAACAGCACTACCATACAACAGCACTACCATACAACAGCACTACCATACAACAGTACTACTCATACAACAGTACTACATACAACAGCACCACCATACAACAGCACTACCATACAACAGCACTACCATACAACAGCACTACCATACCACACAACCATGTAACACCATAACCATACAACACCATAACAATACAACACCACAACCATACAACACCACTACATACAACAGTACTACCATACAACACCACTACCATACAACACCACAACCACAACACCACTACCATACAACACCACAACCATGTAACACCATAACCATACAACACCATAACAATACAACACCACAACCATACAACACCACTACCATACAACAGTACTACCATACAACACCACAACCATACAACACCACAACCATACAACACCACTACCATACAACACCACAAACATGTAACACCATAACCATACAACACCATAACAATACAACACCACAACCATACAACACTACCACATACAACACCACAACCATACAACACCACTACCATACAACACCACAACCATACAACACCACTACCATACAACACCACTACCATACAACACCACAACCATACAACACCACCACAATAAACCTCACCACCTGAATTACACTACAGAGTATAAACCAAGTCGACAAAATAACCAAATTAAATTGAAATCTATAGTTGATCTTTTTTTTAAATTCATTTCCACCCCCAAAAATATTCACATCTGTCTGTCTGTCTGTCTGTCTGTCTGTCTAGTTGGCTGTCTATCTGTCTAGTTGGCTGTCTGTCTGTCTGTCTGGTTGGCTGTCTGTCTGTCTGGTTGGCTATCTGTCTGTCTGGTTGGCTATCCTGTCTGTCTGGTTGGCTGTCTGTCTGTCTGGTTGGCTATCTGTCTATCTGGTTTGGCTGTCTGTCTGTCTGTCTGGCTGTCTGTCTGTCTGTCTGGCTGTCTGTCTGTCTGGTTGGTTGTCTGTCTGTCTGGTTGGCTGTCTGTCTGTCTGGTTGGCTGTCTGTCTGTCTGGTTGGCTGTCTGTCTGTCTGGTTGGCTGTCTGTCTGTCTGGTTGGCTGTGACCTTAACACCAGCCTGATAAATTCCTGACACTGGATAGAATGAGTGCAGTTAAACATGACCTATCATTGCCTGAGTGTTTTATTAGGTGTTGCGAGTAAGCTCTATGTGTTGCAATCAAAGAAAGTCAAGTTGTTATAATCAGGGTACATTTATATTATTGTTTGTTGTATATAATGTAATGTGTTATTGATATGTATATGTGGAGTGCTATTGTTATTGTTGTTGTTGATGTTGTTGTTATTGTTGTTATTGTTCTGGAAGTCATTGTGTGGTGAAGGTGTTTTAGTGTTTAGAAATAGCATAATTGTTATAAAAGAGTTGCGTCTGGTATAGTAAATAGCAACACTATAGCTGACACTATATTGTTCAGGACTAGTTTTACACAGTAGTATTATAACACAGAAGAGAGAGATATAGTCCAGGAGAGAAGCAACACGTTTTAGTACCATTAGATGTAACTAGCACAGCCCAACACAGTTATAAGCACAGTCCCGTCCCATACATCCCCATGGACATATCATCACAACACTATCATAGCCTATCACAACCCAACACAGCATCATCACAGCCCAACACAGCACCATCACAGCAGCAGTCAACAGCAGAACACACCTGCCATCACCCAACACAATATACACTACAAAATTTACCAAAACATCCATGATCGCTTACAGTAAAAAAAAAAAACACGACACAATTTTTACGTTGATACTTTTCGTTCGTTCTCTGTCTGTCGTTCCCACTTCCATCAACAGAGATCAGAACGTTCACTGATATAGAACTTGTTGGAGAAGAACGTAGAATAATAATTGTCGGACGTAAAGCGATGTGTTTGTCATCTGTGAATAATTTATATTTACATGTGAAAGAGATTTGGAGTGAAGGTTGGAGTATTGAACGAGTTTACACACACACGCACACGCACACACACACACACACAGTTGTGGGTATATAGACAAGAGAGAGAGAGAGAGAGAGAGAGAGAGAGAGAGAGAGTTTATAAAGTATTCCTGAACTACCTAACCATCCTCCCTCCCTCCCAGCAACACCGCGCTCCCCTTGTTAATATCTATGGCACACCTCTCTCTCTCTCTCTCTCTCTCTCTCATTAAACCACACAGGTATTTCTCCACAGGTACCAATATCCAGGTAAGAGAAGCAATACGTATTGATGATGACGTATGTACACCTGTAATTATAATGAACTTTACCTACCTTGTTAATTACCTTTGATACCTGAGTAAATTACCTGAGGTTTCCCTACATTGACGCCATGCCCAACACAAGCAAAAATAACACATAAATTGTTATCATATATATTTTTTGTTTAATTAATTTTATGGAAGATAGAGTAAAAAAAAAAAACTTACAAAGTAGCTGAACTTTTAGAGGAACTGTGACAAGACAAGACGACCTGAATATAACCTGTACATGACCCGTTTTTAATTAACGTGGTTGATATATTTCCCAACAACAAACTCGGTAATATAATAACTTTTCTTTTATTTTATTTATTATTTTTTTTGTTTAGAGATGAAATTAGGGAAGGAGGGGGTGGGGGAAGGAGGGGGATGAAGGTGGGAGAGACAGATGAGGGAGGGGAGGGAGGAGGAGAGTAAACAGCAATTATCCTAGTGAATTAGGTAAATTACCGTGGAGTCGCTGAAATAATTATGTAATGCATCTTTATGGTGGTCTACTAATTGGGGTGAGAAGGTATAATTAATTACCCACCTCCACCAGGTAAACTCCCCAACGTTTATAGGTAAAGCTGTGAGATGTAGTGTGTGTGTGTGTGTATAATAATAATAATAATAATAATTAACGGTTTATTGAAAGAGCTTGGCAGCCAGAAGGCTGAAAATATGCAGTTACATATTTGGGGAATGGGTTACGAATTACAAATAGTATACAAGTGACATAAGTGACACAAATAAGACATATAGTAACTTAGATGGGGATCAGCTCAAAATACAGTTCATTTCAACATAGTGACAGTGTAGGGAGCAGTGTTTACTGGGAGTGAATACACTGATTTATTACATGTTATTGATAATTTTTACAATGGTTGGGACTGGGCTGTTCTTATAGCGATCAGTTCGTGCACGTATGGGCTGGATGCGGTTGTGGTGTCGAACAGCAATTCTCGGACAGGGGATCTCAGGTGGTAGTAGGGGCCGGTGTCAGGGATGGTGTAGAAGCTTCTTACCAAATTTGCAGATGAGGCCGTGGTGATGGTCAGTGAGAGTCGAAAGGGTCAGTGTGTTGAGCGCTTCTTGATATGTGGAGTAGGAAGGGGAGAGAATAATCTTGCATGCCCTCTTTTGCACTTTTTCTAGGTGTTTACGTTGTGTGGCATTTAGGGAGGAAGACCAGGTGGGGGAGGCATAGGTGAGCTTGGGAAGTATGAATGTTGTGTAAACACTGAGGAGCTGGGTGCAGGAACTCCGAGGGACTTGAGTCGGCGGAGGAGGTGGAGACGGAAACTGGAGGATTTGACAACTTCACTGACGTGTGGTTTCCAATTTAGTTTGTTGTCTATGGTGACGCCGAGGAGCTTCGTGGAATCTACAACCTGGAGTGTGTTCGGACCTAGGGTAATGGAAGGAGGTGGGACAATGTCGGAGGAGAGGGTGATGTGCATAACCATTGTCTTGGTATGGTTGATGGTGACATGGTTGTTGGTGGCCCAGTTTTGGAGACTGTTCAATAAATCCTGAAGGGCGGTATAGTTGGGAGCGGAATTGTTGACGCTGATCCCAATGGTGGAGTCGTCGACATATTTCCAGCGAGCAGGGGCTTCTCTTAGGGCATCATTGATGAGCATAAGGAAGCAGAGTGGTCCCATCTTGGTGCCTTGGGGGACGCCACAGGTGAGTGACTGGAAGGTGGAGACAGCCCCTCGGAAGCGTACAGCTTGGCGTCGGTCACTGAGGAAGTCTGTAAGCCATGGTATGAGACTTCTCCGAAGCCCGAGGTCAATAGCTTTGTTTATGATTATATTGTGGTCGACTAGGTCGAACGCTTTAGTGAAATCAATGAAGGCGACAGCTACAGACGTTTTTCGTTTCTCGAGATGGCGGTATATGTAATCGAGAAAGCTGACAAGACAGTGAGTGGTGGAGGAAGTTTTCATGTTGCCAAATTGCTGAGGGTCTACGACTCCTGCAATATCAGCATAAGCCCAGTCAAACACAAACTTTCACAGATTAGGCTGGGTATTGGGGTGATTGCAATAGGTCGTAGCTGATTTAAGGATTGTGGGCTGGTTGACTTGGGCACTGGTGATACATAAGAGGTCTTCCAGTCAGCTGGGCATCTGGCTTGACTGAGAGAAGCATTGATGATGGAGCAGAGGGGTTTAGCAAGCTCCGGGGAGAACTCCTTGAATAGTTTCATTGGTAAGTCAATGGGGGTGGTAGAGCGTTTTAATTTTAGTTTTTCCAGGCGTTTTGCTACGTCAAATTCCTCTACTAAGTCAGTGGGAAGGGGGGCTGGTAGGTAAGCAGGGAGAGTGGTTGTGTCAAGCCGTGGGAGCGTCTGGCATATAGTAGCGAAATGGTTATTTGTTTGCTCAGCTGCGTCAACATTAGTGAGGTGGCTAAGGAAGGGGAGGGGGTGTGTCATATTGTTTAGTCCACAGAGTTCTTTAAGCTTACCATACCATTGACTGATGTTGGTCTGCTTCAGGTGTTGTAATTTGGTTGGGTAGTGGGACTTCTTTGTAGTGCGTATTTCGCGGATGACTCTGTTGCGAAGTGACCTGTAGCGGATGTGGTCATTGAGATGAAATGCTCTGTCTCTCTGTTGCATAAGTCTTTTGATCCGAGGTGTGATCCAGGGCAAGTCAGCTGGGTGAGATCTGACGGACTTCTCGGGGAAGAAGTGGTGGTGAGCTTCGGTGGTGGTGTTGGTATAATTTATCCATTTGGTTTCCACGTCATCCACGCTGAGTACTTCAGTCCAGGGATAGTGAACTATCCACTGTCCAAAGAGGCGTACTGCAGAGTCAGTAATCGGCCTGTGGGTCTTGATGTAGGGTCTCTGTACTTGAGTGGGAGTGGCAGCAGGGGACCAGAGCACTGATAAGTGTGTGCTACACCCGACAGGAGGCAGTGGTTGAGGAGGTTGGTACTGGTCCGCTAAGTCAGTTAAGATAAGGTCAAGGGTGTTTTGACCGTGTGTGGGGAAGGTCACAACTTGTGATAGTGATAGCTGGTCCTGGATATCAGTGGTGTCAATTTCATTTAAATCCCCACATAATACTAACTTGGCACATGGGTACCTAACTCTGAGGTGGTCTGAGGTGGTGATGAGATGATTGATAAGTGTGTGTGTGTGTGTGTGTGTGTGTGTGATGAGTGAGTTGATGTACTATAATTACTGTTGTTTGTTGTTGTTGTTGTTGTTTAATTTTTATTATCATTTATTAATTAATTATCGTACTCCAGGGATTAAGAGCCTCTCCTCTCTCTCTCTCTCTCTCTCTCTCTCTCTCTCTCTCTCTCTCTCTCTCTCTCTCTCTCTCTCTCTCTCTCTGGTATTCATGGGAACAAAGGAATCCGCAGGCACCCCAAAAATACTGAAGAGAATTACTCTATTTCTCTCTAACACTGTCTGTCTGTCTGTCTCTGTCTGTCTGTCTGTGTCTGTCTGTCTGTCTCTGTCTGTCTGTCTGTGTCTGTCTCTGTCTGTGGCTGCTTGTTTGTCTGTTTCTCGTAAGACCAGTGTAAAACCGCAGGGATAACTGAATTCTTTCTCTTGGTGACCATAGTTTCTTAACACGGAGAGAGAGAGAGAGAGAGAGAGAGAGAGAGAGAGAGAGAGAGAGAGAGAGAGATAATTCAGGTGATTCACTTCCTCATTAACACCTGTGATCACTACCCTCTTGAGGTGTTGAGAGGCCTGTACCTCGGTGTCTCTCTTCGTCAGTACGTGAAGGGGGCGCTGCTGGTGTTGTTGAGGGAGGAGTGGTGTTAGGGTATACTCATAGAGAGGCACTGAAACGTACAATACATACATACATACATACATACATACATACATACATGAACACATTTACATAGACAGACAGACACACAATCCGATTACAGTACCTTTGTTCTCCCCTTAGTGGTGAGAATAATAAGATTATCCCATATGTAATCTCTACACCAGGTAAGATACAGTACAGGCACCAGGTACACTACTGTACTTTATCCAACACACTACAGAAAGTTATTACAAAGGTGTTCCAATCTCACACCTGTAGCAGCGACACCACCATAACACCTGTGGTCGGGGAAGGTCATTTGTGAATATTTTTTTTTTTTTTTTGGTCACCTGGGAGTAATTGGTGGTAGAATTTCATTACTTGTTGGTTTGATGTTATAACAGAGTTGGGTACAGTTGACAATGAAATTAGTCTGTGTGTGTGTGTGTGTGTGTGACCCGGAACTTATATCTTGACCCAGGATGGTGTGTGTATGTGTGTGTGTGTGTGTAATAATAATAATCATAATAATAATAATTAACGGTTTATTGAAAAAATTCTGCGCGAGCTGAAAATATACATTGGACATAAATGACTTATTACATACATTGGTGGTTTAACAAAAGCCTTCATTAGAAAGGTAAAGGAACATACAGTGAACATACAGATTAATGTAGGTGTTGAACAGCAAACTCGTAGTGTAGTAACTCCCTCCCAGATGGTGTTAGGAGGAACTCGTGGTGTAGTAGTTCCCCAGATGGTGTTATGAGGGACCCGGCGTGGTGTAGTAATTCCCTCGCAGATGGTGTTATGAGGCACCTCACGTGGTGTAGTAATTACCTCACAGATGGTGTTATGAGGGACCTCGCGTGGTGTGTGTGTGTGGTGTTGTGGGTGGTGTTTTGTGGTGTTTGGCCTGACGTGGTGTAGTAATTCCCTCACAGATGGTGTCATGAGAGGCCTCACGTGGTGTAGTAACTCCCTCACAGATGGTGTTATGAGGGAATCACGTGGTGTAGTAATTCCCTCACAGGATGGTGTTATGAGGACCTGACGTGGTGTAGTAATTCCCTCACAGATGGTGTTATGGGGGACCTCATGTGGTGTAGTAATTCCCTCACAGATGGTGTGGTGAGGGACTTGACGTGGTGTAGTAATTCCCTCACATATGGTGTTATGGGGACTTGACGTGGTGTAGTAATTCCCTCACATATGGTGTTATGAGGGACATGTGGTGTAGTAATTCCTCACAGATGGTGTTATATGAGTGAGGTGTGGTCTCAGGCCTTCCTAACGTAGACGGATTAACACATCGCTGGTTGTTGTTGGGTCTCATGGGCCGTTATCACTGGGTACCTGGGACCTCACTGTGTGAAAGGTTAACTTGGGTACGACTGTTACTGTTTGAGTTATTCTCACTGACTTAAGCACTGTTCACCACTTTTCACCTCTGTTTAACACTGGTTCCGTTCCTTTCCTAAATGAATGTAACTTCTGGCGAGAACTTGTTGATATTCCGGTGGGAGGGTTCAGGGAGAGTTGGTATGGGCCAACTAACAGTTGACCTGGCTGCTCCGGAAGGCGCCAGGTACGTCTTGACCCTTCGGTGGTCAAGGATGTGTGTGTGTGTGTGTGTGTGTGTGGCCGGCATATATTTTGACCCAGGATGGTGCGCGCTGTGTGTGTGTGTGTGTGTGTGTGTGATGTGTATAATAATAATAATAATAATAATAATAATAATAATAATAATAATAATAATTATTTACGGTTTATTGAAAAGCATGGCAGCCGGAAGGCCGAAAATATACTGTACAGTTACATAATTGGGGAATGGGTTTAACAAAAGTAACAAAAGTGATATAAATGTGATATATAATAACTAGGTGGGGAGAAGCTCAAACTACAGGGCATTTCAACATAGTGACAGTGCAAAAAGGTAAGATTGACTGGGAGTGAATACACTGGTTGATTACGAGTTGTTGTTAATTTCTACAATGGTTGGGACTGGGCTGTTCTTATAGCGATCAGTTCGTGCTCGTATGGGCTGGATGCGGTTGTGGTGTCAAAAAGCAATTCGCAGATGAGGGATCTTGGGTGGTAGTAGGAGCCGGTGTCGAGGATGGTGCAGAACTTTCTCACCAAATTTGCAGATGAGGTCGTGGTGATGGTCAGAGAGAGCCGAGAGGGTCAGTGTGTTGAGCGCTTCTTGATATGTGGAGTAGGAAGGGGAGAGAATAATCTTGCATGCCCTCTTTTGCAATTTTTCTAGGTGTTTACGTTGTGTGGCATTTAGGGAGGAAGACCAGGTAGGGGAGGCATAGGTGAGCTTGGGAAGTATGAATGTTGAGTAAACACTGAGGAGCTCGGGTGCAGGAACTCCGAGGGACTTGAGTCGGCGGAGGAGGTGGAGACGGAAACTGGAGGATTTGACAACTTCACTGACGTGTGGTTTCCAATTTAGTTTGTTATTTATAGTGATGCTGAGGAGCTTAGTAAAGTCCACAACCTGGAGTGTGTTGGGGCCTAAAGTAATGGAGGGAGGTGGGACAACGTCGGAGGGGAGGTTGATGTGCTTAACCATGGTATAAGACTTCTTCAAAACCCGAGGTCAGTAGCTTTGTTGATGATTAAATTGTGGTCGACTCGGTCAAATGCCTTGGTGAAGTCAATGGAGGCGACAGACACAGACGTCCTTTATTTTTCCAGATGGTGGTATATGTAGTCGAAAAAGCTGACAAGACAGCGAGTGGTGGAGGAAGTTTTCATATTGCGAAACTGCTGAGGATCTATGGTGCCTGCAATATCAGCATAAGCCCAGTCAACAACGAAACTTTCACATATTAAGTTGGGTATTGGGGTGATGGCAATGGATCGTAGCTCATTTAGGGATTGTGGGCTGGTTGACTTGGGCACTGGTGACACATATGAGGTCTTCCAGTCAGCTGGGCATCTTGCTTGGCTGAGGGAAGCATTGATGATGGAGCAGAGGGGTTTAGCTAGCTCCGGGGAGAACTCCTAGTAGAGTTTCATTTGTAAGTCAATGGGGATGGTGGAGCGTTTTAACTTCAGTTTGTCCAGACGTTTTGCTACTTCAAATTCTTCTACTAAGTCAGTGGGAAAGGGGGCTGGTAGGTAAGCAGGAAAACTGGCTGTGTTAAGCTGAGGGAGCATAGCTGGCATATAGCTGTGAAATGGTTATTTGATTGCTCAGCTGCGTCAACATTAGCGAGATGGCTAAGGAAGGGGAGTGGGTGTGTCTTATTGTTTAGTTCACAGAGATATTTAAGCTCTCTGTGTGTGTGTGTGTGTGTGTATGACTATATGAGTGTGTGTGAACAAAAATACTCCCAGAAACTCAACCACACACACACACAAAATACTTCATTCTACACCATCACTTTAACATACAAAACTTAAGCACAAAAACAACAATCACTATCCTACTACACAACCATCACCTTTTACACTCTCTTCACCATAATCTAACCTAACCTAACCCAACCTAACCTAACCTAACCTCAGAGCACTAGAGAAGCTGTGTGTTGGGTAGGGAATCGGCAGCATAACTCAGGAGGAAAGAGAGACGATGGCCAGAAGAGATGGAAAAAGTCTCTCAGTTTGTTAGTCAGTTAAGTAACCTCTCATTTACTCAGTCAGTTAGTCTTCAGTCACAGAGGTTTTCACAGAGCTGCTGACTCATATAAAGCAGTCGGGAGTGACCCTTCCAGTGCCAGTGGTGATGACACACCAGCCACAGTGCCAGTGGTGATGACACACCAGCCACAGTGCCAGTGGTGATGACACACCAGCCACAGTGCCAGTGGTGATGACACACCAGCCACAGTGCCAGTGGTGATGACACACCAGCCACAGTGCCAGTGGTGATGACACATCAACCACAGTGCCAGTGGTGATGACGCACAGCCCACGGTGCCAGTGGTGATGACACATCAGCCACAAAGTGCCAGTTGGCAGGGCAGGGTCAACCCGGTGCGGTGGTGGCGTCAACCACAGTGCCAGTTGTAAGATGAGGTCAGCCAGTGCCAGTGGTGATGACACGTCAACCACAGTGCCAGTGGTGGTGACACACCAACCACAGTGCCAGTTGTAAGATGAGGTCAGCCAGTGCCAGTGGTGATGACACGTCAACCACAGTGCCAGTGGTGGTGACACACCAACCAAAGTGCCAGTGGTGATGACTCGTCAAACAGTGCCAGTGGTGATGACACGCCAACTACAGTACGGTGACATCAACCAAAGTGCCAGTGGTGGTGACATCAACTACAGTACCAGTGGTGGTGACATCAACCACAGCACTGGGTCGTGATATTAACAACACCGGTGGCTGGTAACTACATTATAAATATCGGCAAATCACCTCAACTCAATATTAAATGCATATTGTTAATCTATATATTTGTTCAATTGAGAATTGTTGTGTGTGAAATAAAATATTGTTATAATTTAATTAATTTTTGCCCGCCTATTGGATTAATGGCGGACTCTCTCTCTCTCTCTCTCTCTCTCTCTCTCTCTCTCTCTCTCTCTCTCATAAACTGTATACAGGTACAGTCTCACCCAAAAGTTGGTTAACTCTCCCAGCCAGCTATTGCTGCACTGCCTGCTTCAGATGTATGAACTTGAGTCTGTTACTTCGAACCTTTAGATTCATTCGTATCGGTTTCATGTTCTGGTTGGTACTGAAACAGTTTCAAACATCTGAAGCAGACAGTTCAGCAACAGCTGGCTGGGAGAGTTAACCAGCTTTTGGGTGAGACTGTACAGAACAGCTCACCTAACGTAACACAGTCTATGAACTAATCTTCAACTGTATACATTGTGCCAGTCAGTACCAACAGTTTATTTATAACAATACAGTCACCCAGTTACTCAGTACAGTCTGTGTTGTATTACCTCCATCCTTGTTCCTCTAGGTTTAGTCTCCCTCTGTATCTCTTTCTCTCTCTTATCTCCCCTGGTTCTCGCTCTCACACTCTCTTCTCTGCCTTCTCTCTCTCTCTCCCTTTCTCACTTCTCTCTTTCGTTTACTTTATACTTCTATTCTTTCTCTCTCATCCTCCCCTGCCTTCTCTCACCTCCCTGCCTCCCTCATCCTCCCCTGCCTTCTCTCACCCTCCCCTGCCTTCTCTCACCCCTCCCCTGCCTTCTCTCCACCCTCCCCTGCCTTCTCTCACCCTCCCTGCCTTCTCCTCCCACCCTCCTGCCTTCTCTCTCACCTCCCCTGCCTTCTCTCACCCTCCTGCCTTCTCTCACCTCCTGCCTTCTCCTCTCACCCTCCCCTGCCTTCTCTCACCTCCCCTGCCTTCTCTCTCACCTCCCCTCCTTCTCCTCACCCTCCCTGCCTTCTCCTCCCTGCCTTCTCTCCCCCTCCCTGCCTTCTCTCCTCCCCTGCCCTCTCCACCTCCCCTGCCTTCCTCTCATCCTCCCCTGCCTTCTCTCTCACCTCCCTGCCTCTCACCTCCCTGCCTTCTCCCTCACCTCCCCTGCCTTCTCTCACCCCTCCCCTGCCTTCTCTCTCTCACCTCCTGCCTTCTCTCACCTCCCCTGCCTTCTCTCACCCCTCCCCTGCCTTCTCCCTCCCCTGCCTTCTCTCACCCCTCCTGCCTTCTCCTCACCCCTCCCCTGCCTTCTCCTCCACCCTCCCCTGCCTTCTCTCTCACCCCTCCCCCCTTCTCTCACCCTCCCCTGCCTTCTCTCACCCCTCCCCTGCCTTCTCTCCACCCTCCCCTGCCTTCTCTCACCTCCCCTGCCTTCTCCTCACCCCTCCCCTGCCTTCTCTCACCCCTCCCTGCCTTCTCTCTCACCCTCCCCTGCCTTCTCTCACCCTCCCCTGCCTTCTCTCACCCTCCCCTGCCTTCTCCCCTCACCCTCCCCTGCCTTCTCACCCTCCCCTGCCTTCTCTCTCACCTCCCCTGCCTTCTCTCACCCTCCCCTGCCTTCTCTCTTTCCCTCCCTGCCCTTCTCCCTCACCCCTCCCTGCCTTCTCCCTCACCTCCTGCCTTCTCCTCTCACCCCTCCCCTGCCCCTCACCTCCCTGCCTTCTCTCACCCTCCCCTGCCTTCTCTCACCTCCCCTGCCTTCTCTCCACCTCCCCTGCCTTCCTCTCCACCTCCCCCTGCCTTCTCTCTCACCCCTCCCCTGCCTTCTCTCCCACCTCCCTGCCTTCTCTCTCACCCTCCCCTGCCTTCTCTCACCCTCCCCTGCTTCTCTCTCACCCCTCCTGCCTTCTCTCCCATCCCCTGCCTTCTCTCACCCCTCCCCTGCCTTCTCTCTCATCCTCCCCTTCTCTCCTCCCCACCTCCCCTGCCTTCTCTCCACCCTCCCTGCCTTCTCTCTCCTCCCCTGCCTTCTCTCACCTCCCCTGCCTTCTCTCTCACCCTCCTGCCTTCTCTCACCTCCCCTGCCTTCTCCTCTCTCCCACCTCCCCTGCCTTCTCTCTTACCCTCCCCTGCCTTCTCTCTCCCCTCCCCTGCCTTCTCTCTCCCCCTCCCCCCTGCCTTCTCCTCATCCTCCCCTGCCTTCTCACCCCTCCCCTGCCTTCTCTCACCTCCCTGCCTTCTCTCACCCTCCCTGCCTTCTCTCACCTCCCCTGTCTTCTCTCATCCTCCCCTGCCTTCTCTCATCCTCCCCTGCCTTCTCTCACCCTCCTCTGCCTTCTCTCCCCTCCCCTGCCTTCTTTCACCCTCCCCTGCCTTCTCTCTCTCACCCTCCCCTGCTTTCTCTCACTTCTCTACCTGTCTCCTGAGAAAACTGCGACGTAATTTGCATAATTTATTCCGTAGATTACGACTTTTTCCTCATAAAAATGTGACATAGAATTACCTCAGCTTAAAAATGGCGGTCATGATGCTTTGCTGAGAGAGAGAAACATATTACTTGTGTACTTTTCCTTCAGTCACCAGAATCATTCACGTTATCACTTCAACAGAATTAATTAGCGCTAAGTGCTTTTAGTCTTACCCAGGGCATTTAACTCTTTGACACCGAGGTTTAACCTTTTGAGGACGATGGTTTAACCCTTTGAGGACGATGGTTTAACCCTTTGAGGACGATGGTTTAACCGCGAGGATGATGGTTTAACCCTCTGAGGACGATGGTTTAACTGAGGGACGATGGTTTAACCTTTGGGGATGATGGTTTAACCCTGAGAATAATATTTAACCCTTTTGATGATGATGGTTAACCCTTCAGGACGAAGTTTTGACCCTTTGAAGGACGATGTTTTGACCTTTTGGAGGATGATGGTTTAACCCTTTGATTACGATGATTTAACCCTTTGATTGATGGTTTAACCCTTTGAGGACGATGGTTTACTTTGAGGAAGATGGTTAACCCTTTAAGGACGAAGTTTTGACCTTTTGAGGATGATGGTTTAACCCTTTGAGGATGATGGTTTAACCCTTTGGTACGATGATTTAACCCTTTGATTACATTGTAACTCTCCAGGACTTAAGTGCATTAAACCTATGGCATCATTAGTGTGATATCTTACACTCAAGGGCATCGGGGCATCGGCAGTCACTTAAAGGGTATGTAAGTGTAAAGTGTAAAGTGATTTAAGTTAGAGGTATGTTGTTATGATTGTTGTTATTGTTTTAAGTAATTTAAAGTGGTTTTTTTTGTTGTTTTCTCTAGTGTTTAATAAAGATGTTTTTGTTTAATTTGTTGTTGTTGCTTGACTGTTTTCTTTTCATTATTAATAATAATATTATTATTATTGTAGTAGTAATTGTAGTAGTAAGTTAGAGCCATTAAAAAAATAGTAGTAGTAGTAGTAGTAGAAGTGGGTTGGAGGCCATAAAATTAGTAGTGATAGTAGTAGTAGTAATAAGTGAGTCATTCATTCCCAAATTGGTGAAACACCCTCACTTAGCCCCAGCAGAAAGATCCTCCTTGCTACCACCGAGACTGGGAGGAATGGAATTGACCAATCCAGAGGAGATAGCTGCCGAACATCAAAACTCAGTTAGCTCGGCAGCCCTCAAGGACCACATAATAGCTCAGAATGCAACAGGTGAGGTGGATACCAGTAAGTAAACAAGATTCGAAGGTCCATTACGACAGAACGACAGCACAGCCAAAGTAAGTTGCAGCAAGTGTTGCTGCAAGTACCGAAGAATTTGAAAAAAAAAGTAGCTATATGGCGCGGAGGTGGGCACCTCGAACTGGTTAACTATGTTAATGATAAGGGCAAATGGTTTCGGTTTCAATAACAAGAAATTTACAGATGCCAATGCTCTAAGATACAGAAGGCCAGTAGAAGGTTTGCCCTCCCAATGGTGGCTCTTCCTATGACGTCGATCACGCCATGGTGGGAGAAAGAGCTTCATATACATGAAGACGAAATGAGGGATCTCTGACCAAATATGTTGAAGGAAATCTGTCCTGAAGTCACGGTAGAACCGACCCTCCTTCATTGGACGGTGAGGGATTTATGGGACTAAGACATCAATGAAGCCCGTGTTGACGTCAGTGCTCGATGATTCTGGGCGGGGACGGGCGCTAGCCCGACAACAGGTTTTTGATCCGCGGCCCGCATGATACCGTAACCTAGCTCTCGATGCTGCACAGGAGGAACGAGAACGACAAGATAAGGGCATCGCGGGAGGAATTCAGAACGTTGATCAAGGCAGCTTCCTCTAGCGTTACAACCTCTGGTGGGATGGGCCCAAGTGCAAGATGTTTCTCGCCAGACTCGCGGAGGTGATCTCCGAACAAGCAGCAGCCCAGAAGTTATGTTACAGCCTGGATGAGATGTCATTGTCCTTCTCTCTTCTTTGGTCTGCTGCTCTGCCTCAGGAAAGGCATCGGCCCCAAAGCCGACAACAGTTGCAGATATTGACTATGAAGCAACAGTCACTGAATGCCGCATAGATCTGCAGCTCAACTAACTCCAACACAGCTGGTAGCTACTTATGTATTAGGATATTTAACTTTAAGATAAGAAAATAGCAGCAAAGGTATGGGTATTGGGGAGGCTGGAGGCCACATGGTAGTAGTAGAATCACCATCATCATTATTATCTCACTTCAAATATTATTCGAAAAATAAGTTAATAAGATTAGAAACAAAAACGAACGAAAAATACCGAGAGACTCAATGAAAAAAAAAAAATAATAATAAATGCGAAAACTTGAGAAAAAAATCAAACACAAGAATAAACGTAAAATAAATGGAATCTGATTAAAATATTTTTGTGGTGACGTTTTAAACTCATTGATGTGCAGGATATTCTCTTTGTGACAAGAAAAATTATTAACTAATTCTAAAACGACATTTGTGCACAATATTTCGGTCAACTTTGGATTAAATACAAAAATGAATTGGTTTGTAGGTTAACTGTAAGGAATTTAATGCAATCAATCACTGATGTAGTACAATCACCTGAATAATACAATCACACCTGTATAACACAACCACACTGAATAATACAATCACACCTGTATAACACAACCACACCTGAATAACACAACCACACCTGAATAATACCACACCTGTATAACACAACCACACCAGAATAATACAATCACCTGGATATATAATAACACCTGGATAATACAATCACACCTGGATAATACAATCACACCTGGATAATACAATCACACCTGGATAATACAATCACACCTGGATAATACAATCACACCTGGATAATACAATCACACCTGGATAATACAATCACACCTGGATAATACAATCACACCTGGATAATACAATCACACAATACTGTAACTATGACGAAATAAAATGTAGTTAAATATGTTAGTTCATTATAATTAACCAGAGTGATAGTGAGTGTATCAACCAGGTGTAAAAACTAATTACAGTAAACTCACCTAACAGCAGGTGAGTTTACCGTAACCAATACAAAATATACATAGGACAGTTGAAGACTCCCAGGTAAAGACTAGATCATTATTACCTTTTAATCATTACCTGTTGATCTAACACGCTCATAAGGTAACTCAGGTGTTAAGAAAATTATGTGAAAGATATATATTATTGAGATCATGTGAAGATGTTCGTATTAGCTGGCATATTATCATATTATTATTATTATTATTATTATTATTATTATTATTATTGTTTGCATCGAGTTTGTGGTATGTATTTTAAGTTAAAGGAATTTTATGGTTGAAGACAAGTGTTATGGTAGGTGTGTGTGTGTGTGTGTGTGTGTGTGTGTGTGTGTGTGTGTGTGTGTGTGTGTGTGTGTGTGTGTGTTTGTGTGTGTGTAGATTAAACACAGCCGTAACGATACACTCTCTCATATATGGTAACAAATGTAAACAGTTGATCAGTTTCTAAAATATATAAAATCACCATCAACAATTACATAGGTAAGTTTTAAGACACACTCATCATTACCAAGCCCTTCCACAATGCTATTAAATCATCCGCTGTATTTATCATGTTACAGTAAACACACACACACACACACACACACACACACACACACACACACCAGATGGCTGAGTTGGTGGATATTATGTGATATATTAATAATAGTTATACACGTGTGCAAATCATGTGTCAATATTTTTTTATTTTTTACATGGGGACCTTAATATATATATATTTTTTTTTACTTGCAGCTGAACATGACCTAATTATAATCATTTGTACATTTACACATAATATATATTTAACAGGAATATAATATAGAGAATTCAGTGGTGTTTTGTGTTGTTGTGTGTGTGTGTGTGTGTGTGTGTGTGTGTGTGTGTGTGTGTGTGTGTCTGTGTGGATATAGTGTATGACGTCACATTTTTTCACATATAACGTAAGTATTTATGATTAAATATGCCAATTTTGTCGCAGTATAGCGCGTCATTACACACACACACACACACACACACACACACACACACCACACACCCTTCCTACCTGATTTATACTCTACATCTTTTCCTCTCACTAAAAAACACACCTGTAATTACAGGTCATCACACCAGTGCTCAAAGGTAACCCCCTCCACCCCTCCTCCTCTCTTTCCTCCCTTCCATCAGACCCCATCAATCAAGCCCATACAACTATACCTGTCCCATAAACAACATCTTTCACTACTCCTAGCACAACAGGTAACACTTTTCCGCTATACACCTACCACATCAGCGGACACAACCTGGAATAAGCTTACCTGTCCCGATGAAATAAATTATTCGTGAGGGAATTTTCAGAAACAGAAATTGGTATGTTAGTAATAATCAGGTGGTCACTCAGCACCCGGCTCCCAAGGGCTATTCCAGAAAGTAGGATCACAGCGGGTGGATATGTTTGCATGGTGAATGACGAAGAGTCGAGAGTAAATACCCGCAATAGTTATTCGTCGTACAGGTAACTACAGGTAACATAGAACAGTGGTTGTGGTAGAAGGAGAAGGAGTAATGAAAGAGAGAATAGTCACATAGAGTTCACAGTGGCAATAATCACCTTCACAAACTATACAAAATTCCTTTTATTCATCCATAACATTATTATTCACCTTAAAAAAATAAAATACAATACACCCTTTATTTCTCACTGCTAAAATATCCTGTAGGTAGAATTAATTAGAGAGTAATATCTTAATTAGTTTCTCTCATTAGACTTCCACCTGTTAGTTTTTGTCACCTTTCATGTCAAAAGTTTTTACTAAGAGGAAAAATTAACTTTGGACTTGGTTAGTGCTTCGGTAAAAGTTTATAGGCGAGTGTGAAGTTTCTGTCAATAGTATATTATGTTGTTGTGTGTGTGTGTGTGTGTGTGTGTGTGTGTGTGTGTGTGTGTGTGTGTGTGTGTGTGTGTTATCTCTTTCTTTCTCCTTTTCTCTCTCTACCTGACTCCTGACTTACCACCATGACCACCGACTTACCACCATGACCACCGACTTACTACCATGACTTCGACTTAACACGATAACCCCGACAGAGTGTAACCCGCCTGGCCATGACAGATCCTGCCATTAACTCTGAAGAACTTTACCTGAGTCTGTGTGAATTTCCTTCTCCTCCTTTCATTACTCCCGACAGTTATAAAAGTCCCTCTCCTCACCTTTAACGTCTCTTGGTCTTTTGTGTTTTAACAATATATATATATAAATGAAGTAAAATGTATATCAAGATGTATATAAATAATGCAACACGCATATAAACACCTTTAGTTACCCATTTCATATCGGTTACATTAGTGGGATGCGATGTACTATATCCGTACCGCCTCTAAAGGACCCTCTAGCCTATGTGAGCCGTATACGAATATATATCAGTGTACTATATCCGCACCGCCTCTAAGGACCATCAAACCTATGTGAGTCTCATATATACCTACAGCTTCTGGCCGCCTAAGAATGGCCTCTACTTTAACTTATCGATCTGAGAGAGAGAGAGAGAGAGAGACTAAACATTAACACTTTCCTTCCCCACCAGTGAGCACATAATAACTCACACAGTTACAACGCTAAATTTGTGGCCACACAGCTCGAGGCTTCACACACACTCGCATATAAATGTTACAGGAACAGCGATGGAGGAACAAGTTGAATTATCCAGTGAAGTTAAAAGTTTAGATGACTCAGTGTGATATACAGACCAAAATAAAACTATATGTATATATATACGTTGGTGATGAGAGAATGGATTTATTTTTGTGTGTTTGTGGTAAAATATCTGGAAAAATAGTTTGAGAAATCTTCAGAGAGTAGTTTTTGTGATGTAGTTTTGGCGTTAACCACTAATTTGACCTCATCTTCATTGACCAATACTTAGAAAGACAAATAGACAAACAAAAGAGGAAGACTGGAGAAGTAAACACTTACAAATATCTTCCTCCTGTGTTATAAAAATTGACTAAAAACCCATACATGATGCAGTCTATGACCCTTTACTTTCAAAGGACAGAAGAGAATAGCGATAATTGATAATGTAATGGAGATAAAGAAAGAAGGAAGGGCGTCGACATTCGCCCTAAATCGCTCACCTGAGAGGGGCAGGTGTGTGTCGCAGTGAGGAATATATTACCTCATAAACCTTCCTACCTCTCTCTCTCTCTCTCTCTCTCTCTCTCTCTCTCTCTCTCTCTCTCTCTCTCTCTCTTTCTTCCCTTCTTTGTTTCTTTACCTCGTTCTCTCTCTTTCTTTATCTCTTTTTATTATCTCTCTCCTATCTTTGTGTTTGCCAGGGGCTGGGGTGGGGATATATATGACAGGATGGACAATATCTTGTCTGGTAATGGAACAAACCCATTATCTGCCTCAGTGCAGGAGAGAGTTCTTTGATAAGGTCAAGACAGCTATAGAACGTATTAGGGTGACGGGAGGGTCCTATGTGGTGTCCAGCCTCGGAGAGTTGACGATGAATGGTTGTCAAGGGCAGTTGGTGTCAACAGCCGTCTTGACAGATATTGCAAGTCAATATCAGTCCCATTCACTGACAGCTTTTACGGCAGAGGACCTTTATGCTAGGGATGGGGTGGCAACCCTGGCTGGCTCTCGAGGCGGTTGAAAAGATGTCTTTAAACTGCTCGGGAACATGTAGGCAGGATCGAGAAACTGCAGTGGGAGGCGGGTAAACAAAATGAAAGGTTGCAAGGAAATAGTGCTAGGAGTGATGACAAAACTAAATTAGGCAGGGAGTTAAAACCTAAACGCGACAAAGAGAGGACTCAGAACACAACTAACTTAAATGTCTACTACTGAAACAGTAGAAGTATGAGAAACAAAATAGATGAAATCAGGGCGTTGGTATGTACCGAAAAGATCGATGTAATAGCATTCACCGAAACATGGATAAACTTAAGACTCACGTGAGTTACCTGTCGAATACCAAATTAAAGGCAACCAGTTATTCCATACCGATAGGCAGAAGAGGAAAGGAGGCGGATAGCAATCTATGGCAGGGATAATCTGAGTGTGAAATAAATAAGGAAATGAATACTGAACTGAATACAGAAACAATTTGGCTAGAATTAACCGATGGTGAGAAAAAATTAATCATAGGAGTAATATATAGATTCCTAATCGCGATAGTTAATGAGCGACTTATTTGGGACGAAATACACAGCGCATTCAGACATAGCAAAGTAGGTATAGTCGGCGACTTTAATTTTAGTCAAATACAATGGACCGACCTTACAAGTAACTCGGAATCAGAGGATTTTCTTGAAACAGTTCAGGACTGTTTCCTAGAGTCAACATATAGCCAAACCCACCGGGGTAATAATATACTCGATTTAGTTCTGTCAAACAGAGCAAAACTCATTAGTAATGTTGAGGTAGGAAACAAACTTGCTAACAGAGATCAGAAAGATGTGAGATTTAAAATAGAACTTAAAAGTCCCAAGGAAAATTCCATTAAAGTCCCAGATTTCAGAGGGCAACTTTGATAGGTTGAAAAGGCAGCTGAGGCAAGAATTATTACATTTGGGGTGAATTACATGATCTCACGTGAGGTGACTTTACACAATGTACCCAAGAGGCGACCTCACTTTACCTGGTGACCTGACAATAACTTCACAAAATTTGATGGTTGAAGATGACTTGATCATGAGATCTGAGGTTGAGTTCCATAACAATTGAAATAATGAGTTACTTAATGCAGAGGCAGAACATACCATACGAAAACTCAGATCAAATAACACTGACCTAAATGGATAAATAATTATTTAAAGAATATTATTGGACAAAGGAAGGCTATAGGTAGGAGGATAAATCGTGGTGATTTACCTCCGAGATTATTATAAGGTATTGGCCAGTAGGGTTAAAACCGAGATAAGAAAAGCAAAGAAGAATAATGAACTGAAGGTAGCAAGAGGCGAACTTAAAGGATTCTTCCAAATGTATCAAACTTCAACACGAGACAAGATTGAACCAATACAGTCAGATAGGTGAGCAACTGATAACGACGGAGAAATGAGCAATAATCTGAACAGGTATTTTTCAAAGTTTTCACCACCGAAATTTAAACATACCCGAGGCACCGACTATATACAGAGATAGTGAAGAAAAATAGATTAAACGAGATCAGTAAACAAATAGACAAGCTAAACCTAATAAATCACCAGGTCCTGATGAGATATTTGAAAGAGTATTAAAGGAATGTAAGGAAGAGCTTAGTATGCCCTTAGCAAATTTGTTTAACAAGTCATTAAAACAGGTGTAGTACCAGAATCCTGGAGGATATCGGATGTGATACAGATTTTCAAGAACGGGGATAGATCACTATCCTCTAACTCCCGTCCAATCAGCTTAACATCAATTGTAGGCAAATTGCTGAAAACAATAATTTCAAACTCTATTCTAAATCACCTGGAGAAGCACAAGTTGATCGATGATTCCCAACCTTGGCTTCACAAGTGGGCGTTCATGTCTAACTAATCTATTAATATTCTTTTCAACTATTTTCAAATCAGTAGATGACGAGCACAATTATGATGTGGTTTACATCGACCTTAGCAAACCTTCGAAAAGAGTCCCCATGAAAAGACTAATACGAAAAATGGAGGCTCGTGGAATTGGAATATTCTAAAATGGGTTAGGCCCTGGTTACAGGGCAGGAAACAGCCGGCACTAAATCCGATTGAGGTAACGTCACTAGTGTTCCCCAAGGCTCAGCACCTGGACCATTACTGTTTCCAATATACATAAATGACAGATATAGGCGCAGAGACAACATAAATAAATTTGCTGATGACACTAAAATAGGGCGTGTAATTAAATGTGACGAGGACTCAATAAACTACAGGAAGATCTAAAAAAATGCGTGGTCTAAAACATGGCAGATGAAATTTTGTGGACAATTAATGGAAGTACTTAGTCTAGGAGGTGTAAACAGAAACCAGATACCAGATGAACAACGATGAGAGAAATCCGATTATGATAAATATTTGGAGTCATTATAAGTAGGGATCTTAAGCCAAGTAAACAGTGTGTTTGCCGAAAAAAGGCTAACAAAGTACTTGGGTTCATACAAAGAGTGTTATTTACAAGACTAACGAGGTCATCCTAAAACTATATATTGTTTGTGAGACCTCACTTGGATTACGCAGTTCAGTTCTGGTTACCGTACTACAGAATGGTTATAGAATCCCTAGAAAGAATTCAGAAGAGAATGACAAGAATAATCCCGGCATTAGGAACCTTGAGTAGAGAGACAGGTTAAAGCATCTTAATTTGCACTCCTCGAGAGATGTAGAGTGAGGGCGATATGATAGGGTGTATAAATGGAAGTCAGGGATAAACAAAGGTGATATAACAAAGGTACTCAAACTACCCAACCAGGAACGAACTTGTAACAATGGTTTTAAATTAGACAAATTGGTTTGGAAATAGAGTAGTGGACGAGTGGAACAAAATACCAAATATCATCATTAACTCAAATACGCTGGATAGGTTCAAACATACAGTAGGTTGGATGGATATATGAGCGATAGGGGTTGGGTGTAAATAGGACTGCCCAGTATGGACCAATAGGCCGCTGCAGTTTCCTCCATTCTTATGTTCTTATGTTTTTCTTTCTCTATCTGTGTGTGTGTGTCTTTTTATCGCTCTCGTTCTATCTATCTATCTATGTCTCACACACAACCACTAGTGACCTCCCAACCACACACACACACAATCACGTCCGCTCGGCAATTAAACCAATTTTGTAATTAGTTCAAAATGGATTTTTCCTTTTTGGGGGACGAAATTATTTTGTTTTGGCACCAACGTGATTAGTCGAATTGGTCAACATAAAACACATGTAACAGGAGGCACAACGGGAGAACAACGGGAGGCACAACAGGAGGCATAACGGGAGGAGAACAACAGGAGGCACAACAGGGAGGCACAACGGGAACATAAGAGGAGCACAACAGGAACATAACAGGAGGCACAGCAGGGCTCGGTTGGCGGTGTTCGGACGTTGCTATAACACAGTTAATACCGACAACCACACCATAACTACGCCTCCTCTCGTCTGAAATTGCCATAAGCTCTCATATCGCTAACGATGCAAAGCTAAAAATACAGATTTATAAAAAGGTTGGAAAAACAAATTAACGAAAACATCAAAAGGCACAACCCGAAATAAATAACGAAGGGAGAGATTTGTATCACTCTAAATTTCTATTATTTTTCTACTCCTTGTTGTTGTTGTTTTTTTTACATTGTTGTTGTTGTTGGTGTTCTTGTTGATGTAGTTATTATTGTTGTTATTCATTCTTTTCTTTCTTATTGTTGTTCCTGTTGATCATTATCATCATCCTTCACCCTCTCCTCCCCTCCTCCTCCATTCGTTGTTCCATGCTCTCCTCCTCTTCCTCCATTCGTTGTTCCATGCTCTCTCCTCCATTCGTTGTTCCATGCTCTCCTCTCTTCCTCCATTCGTTGTTATCTCTCCTCCTCCATGCCTTCCTCCTCCTCCATTCGTTGTTCCATGCTCTCCTCCTCTTCCTCCATTCATTGTTCCATGCCTCCCCTCCTCCATTCGTTGTTCCATGCTCTCCTCCTCTTCCTCCATTCTTTGTTCCATGCTCTCCTCCTCTTCCCCATTCGTTGTTCCTGCTCTCCTCCTCTTCCTCCATTCGTTGTTCCATCCTTCCTCCTCCATTCGTTGTTCCATGCTCTCCTCCTCTTCCTCCATTCACTGTTCCATGCTCTCCTCCTCCTCCATTCGTTGTTCCATCTCTCCTCCTCTTCCTCCATTCGTTGTTCCATGCTCTCCTCCTCCTCCATTCATTTGTTCCATGCTCTCCTTCTCTTCCTCCATTCGTTGTTCCATGCTCTCCTCCTCTTCCTCCATTCGTTGTTCATGCTCTCCTCCTCCTCCATTCGTTGTTCCATGCTCTCCTCCTCTTCCTCCATTCGTTGTTCATGCTCTCCTCCTCCTCCATTCGTTGTTCCATGCTCTCCTCCTCTTCTCCATTCGTTGTTCCATGCTCTCCTCCTCTTCCTCCATTCGTTTCCATGCTCTCCTCCTCTTCCTCCATTCGTTGTTCCTGCTCTCCTCCTCTTCCTCCATTCGTTGTTCCATGCTCTCCTCCTCCTCCATTCGTTGTTCCATGCTCTCTCCTCTTCCTCCATTCACTGTTCCATGCTCTCCTCCTCCTCCATTCATTGTTCCATGCTCTCCTCCTCTTCCTCCATTCGTTGTTCCATGCCTCCTCCTCCTCCATTCGTTGTTCCATGCTCTCTTCCTCCTCCTCCATTCGTTGTTCCATGCCTTCCTCCTCCTCCATTCGTTGTTCCATGCTCTCCTCCTCTTCCTCCATTCGTTGTTCCATGCTCTCCTCCTCTTCCTCCATTCGTTGTTCCATGCCCTCCTCCTCCTCCATTCGTTGTTCCATGCCTTCCTCCTCCTCCATTCGTTGTTCCATGCTCTCCTCCTCTTCCTCCATTCGTTGTTCCATGCTCTCCTCCTCTTCCTCCATTCGTTGTTCCATGCCCTCCTCCTCCTCCATTCGTTGTGCAATTCCTTTCTTCCATCCCTACCTGGTATCCATTAGTCATTTTTGTCTTATGTGCTTCTCCCTTCATTCTCAACGTCTTCTTTCACCATTGATAATTTCCTTCCTTCCTTCCTTCCTTCTCTCTAACCTACATCTCTCCTCTGTTCTCTTAATTTTAATATATTTTTGTTTATAATTTCTTCTGTATTTCTTCTTACTTCTTTCATTTGTTTATCTTCTTCTCGCACGTAATTCCTTCTCTGTTCTCTTTATGTTTACTATCATTTGTTCATTTTGTTCATTTTCATTGTTCATTGTTGTTCATTATTATTGTTCATTGTTGTTCATTATTATTGTTCATTGTCGTTCACTATTATTTTTCATTGGTGTTCACTATTATTGTTCATTGTTGTTCACTATTATTGTTCATTGTTGTTCACTATTATTTTTCATTGGTGTTCACTATTATTGTTCATTGTTGTTCACTATTATTGTTCATTGTTGTTCATTATTATTGTTCACTATTGTTCTATCATTGTTCTTTGTTGTTCATTATTATTGTTCACTATTGTTCTATCATTGTTCTTTGTTGTTCATTATTATTGTTCTATCATTGTTCTTTGTTGTTCATTATCATTGTTCACTATTCACAACAGCTTTCTAGACACATGAAAACTTTAACAAATGCAAAAAAATAAAAAAATAAAACTCTTTTCTCAGTATACAATAAATGCTTCTAATAAGGTAAAAAAACCTCCCTTGTCTATCAGAATCAATGCAACAATTCCCTCCCTCTGGTCTGCCTCACGTGTAATTGTCTCAGATCTCATAAGGTGGAATCTGGTATAATTTCAGCCTTTATTTATGACAAACTCTCCCTTGTAAAATAACCTGTATATATTATGATATATGATAAGGGTTATATTAGTGTAAGCAAAACTAGAGTCTATTTTTAACACAGGTACGCATACATACATACATACATACATACATACATACATACATACATACATACATACAAGTCCGTTATATCGAGGTATCACTGTATAGGGTTCATCCCATAGCATATTTATAACCACTGATGTCTTGTGTGTGATGGGGTCTCTCTGTCTTTCTGTTGATGTGATGGACTCTTTTTCCCTTCAGTGCCACAGTGCCATGTCACCCCTTCAGTGCCACAGTATCATGTCACCCCTTCAGTGCCACAGTATCATGTCACCCCTTCAGTGCCACAGTATGTCACCCTTCAGTGCCACAGTATCATGTCACCCCTTCAGTGCCACAGTATCATGTCACCCCTTCAGTGCCACAGTATCATGTCACCCATTCAGTGCCACAGTATCATGTCACCCTTCAGTGCCACAGTATCATGTCACCCCTTCAGTGCCACAGTATCGCCCCTTCAGTGCCACAGTATGTCACCCTTCAGTGCCAGTGCATCATGTCACCCTTCAGTGCCACAGTATGCCACCATTCAGTGCCACAGTATCAAGGTCACCCTTCAGTGCCACAGTATCATGTCACCCCTTCAGTGCTACAGTATCATGTCACCCCTTCAGTGCCACAGTATGTCACCCCTTCAGTGCCACAGTATCATGTTTCACCCCTTCAGTGCCAGTATGTCACCCATTCAGTGCCACAGTATCATGTCACCCCTTCAGTGCCACAGTGCCATGTCACCCCTTCAGTGCCACAGTATCATGTCACCCCTTCAGTGCCACAGTATCATGTCACCCCTTCAGTGCCACAGTATCATGTCACCCTTCAGTGCCACAGTGTCATGTCACCCCTTCAGTGCCACAGTATCATGTCACCCCTTCAGTGTCACAGTATCATGTCACCCCTTCAGTGCCACAGTATGTCACCCCTTCAGTGCCACAGTATCATGTCACCCCTTCAGTGTCACAGTGCCATGATAGCTCACCCTAAGAACCTCTTCACTTGTTTTCTTCATCGTCAATTATTATAACACTGTCTACTATTAACCTTTATAATACCATTTAGATGAAAAACAAAAACAAAACAAAAAAAATATCCCTTACATATATTTCAGACATTCTAATATTAACAACAAATAAAATACAAATAAAATATTTCTCTTTTCCGATAAACAACAAAAAGTGACCCTCAGGTATTTGTGTGGGAACAGGTGTAGGAAATATTTTGTCATTACATCTGAATTTATGGTTATGGGGGACACTTTTTCTTACTACTGCTACCATCACTACCACAGTCTCCCCTCCCTCCCTCCACCATCTATCACTCGTTTTCTTCTGCTTGAAAAAAAATATGATGTAGGATTTCATTTATATTTTTTTTTTTTTTACTTTTGAGGAATTTTATAATTTTAGATTGATAGGTGATATTATCTTTACTAAAACATTATTATTATTTTTTATTAATTATTCTTGTTTTTTTACGGAGGCATTTATAGTGTTAGTGGATATATTGTAGTGTATGAGTGAATATTATAGTGTATAGTCTCTCCAACATTATACGGTCTCCATCAGTCACCAACACTACCCATCACCAACACTACCATCACCAACACTACCCATCACCAACACTACCCATCACCAACACTACCCATCACCAACACTACCCATCACCAACACTACCCATCACCAACACTACCCATCACCAACACTACCCATCACCACCACCATCACCAACACCACCATCACCAACACTACCCATCACCAACACCCATCACCAACACCCATCACCAACACTACCCATCACCAACACTACCCATCACCAACACTACCCATCACTAAATGGCTCACCCATCACCAACACTACCCATCACCAACACTACCCATCACAACACTACCCATCACCAACACTACCCATCACCAACTACTACCCATCACCAACACTACCCATCACCAACACTACCCATCACCAACACTACCCATCACCAACACTACCCATCACCAACACTACCCATCACCAACACCATCACCAGCACTACCCATCACCAACACTACCATCACCAACACTACCCATCACCAACACTACCATCACCAACACTACCTACCTACCCATCACCAACACTACCCATCACCAACACTACCCATCACCAACACTACCCATCACCAACACTACCACCACCAACACTACCCATCACCAACACTACCCATCACCAACACTACCACCATATCTTCATGTCAACACGTACCCATTCTCGTCTTCTTTTGCCATGAATAAATTAACAGGTGGTTATGAGTCGTCCCAAGTCATATTGGTAAAGAAAGAGACATCTCCTGGTACCTTACTCAGATAAAATTGTTGGCACTTTTAATTAAACGTGGTTATTATTTAATACCTTAAGACACCTGGGCTCTGGGGTAATTAGTGTCTGATGTGAGGTGTTGTATTGTTAGTCACACACACACACACACACACACACACACACAATATTCGTATTTACATATCTAATCATTCTTACACAATTATACATATATATACATTGATATATACTAACAGAGTAAATTGATATTTCTTTTTTCACTTTTTCTTTATTTGTGTGAAGGAGGTGTCGAGTAGTGGACGGAGTGAGGGATGGATTGGAGTTGAATGGAGGGAATGGAGGGAGTGGAGGGAATGGAGGGAGTGGAGGGAATGGAGGGAGGTACACAGGTCTATGAACCACGGTGGTGATGACTGTCTCGCTCACCACACTACACTATATTGCCTAGGGAAGTTTTTAATGTGTAAACAAAGAGGCGACGCCACACTAATGAACCAATAAGGGGGAGGAACAATATTTGCTATACACTTCGTAGCTCTTTTATTGGTCTAGGGCGGAGGTGTGAAGAGAGAGAGAGAGAGAGAGAGAGAGAGAGAGAGAGAGAGATATCTTTCCATGGTCCAGGACGGGATTCAATGAAATTTTTTTTTATCTTGGCTGTGAAGGAATGTGTGTGTGTGTGTGTGTGTGTGTGTGTGTGTGTGTGTGTGTGTGTGTGTGTGTATGTGTGTGTGAACTCGCACCACACGTCACAACAGTAGTTACAGTGAGCGAGGTGTGTGTGTGTGTGTGTGTGTGTGTGTTGTGTGTGTGTGTGTGTGTGTGTGTGTGTGTGTGTGTGTTGTGTGTGTGTGTGTGTGTGTGTGTGTGAGTGTGTGTGTGTGTGTGTGTGTGTGTGTGTGTGTGTGTGTGTTGTGTGTGTGTGGTGTGGCGGGTCAACAAGACAGTAATGGCCGGACAAACACAAACTCGGAGGATGGTGTGTCACATCCTACACTGTGGTCCTACACTGTGGTCCTTGTCCTACACTGTGGTCCTACACTGTGGTCCTACACTGTGGTCCTGGTCCTACACTGTGGTCCTACACTGTGGTCCTACACTGTGGTCCTTGTCGTTCAGTTTATTAATATCTGTCGAAGGGAAAATATTGCTGTGAGGAAGGGAGGGAGGGAAGGAGAGAATGAGGGAGAATGAGGGAGAGAGGGAGGGAGAATGAGGGAGAGAGGGAGGGAGAATGAGGGAGAGAGGGAGGGAGAATGAGGGAGAGGAAATGTTATTAGACGGTAGTAGACTTATAAAGATGTGTGTGTGTGGGGGGCATCAGACGTGTTATTATTATTATTAGACTTTAAAATTAATGTAAAAATAACTTGTATAGACACCTACACCCACCCACCTGCTGAGCCGCCAGTGTGTGTGTGTGTGTGTGTGTGTGTGTGTGTAAATAAATCAACTGTCAATACATAAAACATAACCAAACAAAACACAATCGTAAAAAAATTATATAAAAAAATCTAAACAAATAACTTCTTCAGTTAATGATGAAATTTGGTAACTTGTTTTACTCATCCACGACTCATATTTACAGACGAGTGTTTTCTTGAGTTTGATATTGAAACAGTTTACTCAACCAGAAAAACACAGATATAGAGTGGATAATAATAACAATATTAACATGGCTGAGTCAGTTGAGAACCTGAGCTCTCTTGTAGGCACCTGATATATATACTGTACATTTATCTCAAGGAAGTATTATGTAACATTTAGTATCATCTGGAATAATATGAACATATCAGAACGTTAACGCGGTTTTCACTTCGTTATTTATTTTATTTATATTTATTGTTTTTTTACATTATATTATAAGTATATACATATTTTACAGTGAAGATGATTTACTTAAATATGAAAAGAACATAAGAATGGAGGAAACTGCAGCGGGTCTGTTGGTCCATACTGGGCTGTCCCGTTTACACCCAACTGTACGATAAAGGCCCCCAAGGATAAAAGTCCGCCAGGAGAAATAATAAGAATTTTTAAAATAATTTATTTTTTACAGTTTATAAAAACTTCTCTAACCTAACCTAACCTAACCTAATCTAATCTAATCTAATCTAACCTAACCTAACCTAACCTTCGGGAATTCTGTTATAGTTATAAAGAAGTATACAAGGAATGTTTATTAAATCTGTAATGACGTATGTTTTGTCTACTGGGGTAATTACTCCCCTGACATTCAGTGACCTCACTGGGCCCTCGGGTCACCTCAGTAAATACAGAATGAACATGAAGGTAAAATGTATCGTCTTTTTTCTTTTCTATTTTTGTTAATAATGTTCTATATCAAAAGTGAAAGAGTTATAATATTCTAATTATTTAAATTGTAATAATTTCACATCTAAATCTATATATTTTTAATATTTCTAATGACCCTTTTTTTAACATAAAAACAGGGGGCTTCTGTACTATGTTGCACTTTTACTGAGGGGCTTTGTCCTAGGGGCTTTTGTCCCAGGGGCTTTTGTCCTCGGGGGCTTTTGTCCTTGGGGGCTTTTGTCCGGGCCCCGCTTCAAACATAGGTTGGATAGATATATGAACGATCGGGGTTGGGTGTAAACGGGACTGCCCAGTCTGGGCCAATAGGCCCGCTGCAGTTTCCTCCATTCTATATTCGTAAGAACTGTTAGTCTATAAAGACTAACCAGCCCACCTGTACCTGTCACACTTAATGAGATGGTTAAACCCAAATAACCTCACTTATCATTACCTGCCTGGCCTGACCTATAACCCACACTCGTTATAAAATAAATACACAATAACACGTTTTCCTATTAAATAATGATATCGATTTTGTTATAAGAGTATAATTATAAAGTAACGCAGTGTATGAAACAGCTTTGAAGTGTTTTTATGGTGAGGGAGAGATTGACGCGAAGGACCTTTTACTGCAGCGCATGGAGGAGTGTGGTGGCGGGAAAACGAACTAAAATTACTGAAATTTGAAGAGGAAACTTGTAGCTGATCTTCGTCACCCTCTTCATAATTATTTTGTTAGTTTTATTGAATATTTATAGTAAATACGATTAATGTACAAAGAAACAATTATAAGAAATTTTATAAATCCATATTTTTACATTATTGGTTGTGCGGCCCATATTATGACATCTGCAAAAGCTGTGCTTCCTGTCATATTATGGCATCTGCAAAAGCTGTGCTTCCTGTCATTGCCAAATGCAAGCTGCTGGAGTCATCTCATGTTACTAACGCTGGTACTAACCAGGTAAGCACATTTAAGGTAATTTATTAAACTTTTTAACAGTTTTATAAGTGAGTTTCTGTCTGGAAAATATAAAATTGCAAGATTCTTGCCTAGAAATATTAAAATGGATAGAGGCAAATTTCACTGGGAGGACATTGTTACAAGGATGGTAACATTACATACAAAAACACCTTTGATACAGTGGATCATGATATAGAATGTGAAATACTGCAGGCTCTAATTTTTGTCACCAATTACAGTATTTGGTTTTGGTAAACTTAGATTTGACTGAATTAGGTGCATAATAAAGGTAGTTCACTGGGAGATGGAGTTTGATTATTTAATGATGATGTGACTTAAGCATATATGATACAATATTTTGGCTAATATAGAGGACTTCACAGCAGCTTCCCCCGTCTCAGTAATAATAAGTTTGCCCACGACATGTGATAAGTTATGCTAGGTTAGGTTAAGTTAACTCAACTTTAACTTATAAAACTTTTTAAAACATTTGCCATAAGCAAGACCGTCTCACTATAAAACATATTGAAATTGTGGCGTTTATAAATTTGCTTTCTCTGAAAACCACAATTTTTAACCTATGACAATATAATAAGGCATATCAGCACTTAAAAGCCATTTCCTATTATTTTATACATTACTGTACATTAGTTATATTTGAAAATTACATTGGAAACCATAGAAAATTTTTAGTTCCCGTGTTTGTGACTCACAGGCTTTCCACAAGTATTTTTATTTTGTAAAATCTTTTCCTCCCCAATCAAATGGACTAATAAATCACGTTCTCTCTTCGATATAGGACTTGCCCTTGATGATTGGGAGGAACAAATGTCCATGATGAGAGCCACCGAACTCTTAATTTTAGCGCCAACGAAGGTAAACAAACACAGAGTAAGACGACCCGTAATGCATCAGGTAAGTGGACAGTATTACCCTACTTGGTCCCACACGAAGGGGAAGAGGTTCGAGCAATTAAAAATATCGCTTGAAAGAACAATCCCTTCAAGAAGACTCTTCGTCAGAGAGGGAAGATGCTGTTTAATAATACGGGCGTTAGGAGCGTCGTTCTCTGGGGGATTAATAAGTGGAGGATCATGGTAAGGTCAGCGGCGGCCCGTTGTATGGCGGTGTAACAATGACCGCGACTTGTGACCACTGTGCTGAGAGAGAGAGAGAGAGAGAGAGAGAGAGAGAGAGAGAGAGAGAGAGAGAGAGAATTAATCTGATCAATTGTATTAACTTTCCCAAACACGATTATAATCAATTAATCGCTGACAGAGAGGGAAAAAATATTCACTCATTACGTAAATTATGGTATAAATACTTTTATACTTGATCTTGATACCATACATGTTTTGGTGATAATTTTTTGGGGGTCCAGTTTCATGTGTGTGTGTGTGTGTGTGTGTGTGTTATATGCACACACATTTGTAACAAGGAAAGTATTTTTTTTTATTATTATTATTGTACTGTTATTTTTTATTATGGTTAAATTGGTTATTTAATTTAAGACTTCATTTACTATCTAAACATAACCGAAGTTTAACTATGTCATCTCACGTCACGTGACGTTACGTTACGTTACATAAGAACACATAAGAACATAAGAAAATAAGGAGTCTGCAATATGCCGGTTGGCCTACGCATGGCAGCTCCTGTCGAGAGTTACTACCACTCTCTATCATCCATGAATCTATCTAGCCTCCTTTTGAAACTTTCCAACGTTCCAGCACTTACTACAAAGTTGCTAAGCTTGTTCCACTCGTCAACCACCCTATTTGTGAACCAGTTCCTTCCTATCTCCCTCCTAAACCTAAAGTTATCCAACTTAAATCCGTTGCTACGAGTCCTATCCTGCTCGGATATTATAACAACTTTATCTATATCTCCTTTATTGATTCCTTTCACCCACTTAAATACTTCTATCATATCTCCCAGCACTCTTCGTCTTTCTAGGGAATGCAAGTTTAGTTTCTTTAATCCATCTTGATATGGAAGGGGTTGGGTGTAAACGGGGCTGCCCAGTATGGGCCAATAGGCCCGCTGCAGTTTCCTCCATTCTTATGTTCTTATGTTTCTAAGTCCAGGAATCATTTTCGTCATTCCCTAGAAAGACGAAGAGTGCGAGGAGATATGATAGAAGTATTTAAGTGTTTGAAAGGAATCAATAAAGGGGATATAGATAAAGTTCTTATAATATCCGAGCAGGATAGGACTCGTAGCAACGGATTTAAGTTGGATAAGTTTAGGTTTAGGAAGGAGATAGGAAGGAACTGGTTCACATATAGGGTGGTGGACGAGTGGAACAAGCTTAGCAACTTTGTAGTAAGTGCTGGAACGTTGGAAAGTTTCAAAAGGAGGCTAGATAGATTCATGGATGATAGAGAGTGGTAGTAACTCTCGACAGGAGCTGCCATCCACAGGCCAACCGGCCTATTGCAGACTCCTTATTTTCTTATGTTCTCTGTCAAACGCTTTGTTAAAGTCTAAGTAAATAACATGGTAATTTCCCTCATTATCTACTACCTCGAAAACTTTCCTAAAAAACATCAGCAGATTTGTTAGACAAGATTTTCCCTTTGTAAATCCATGTTGAGAGTCGTAGATTAATTTGTTTTTCTCTAAATGCCATCGGATGCTCTCTGCTATAATTGATTCAAGAAATTTCCCCACTACTGACGTCAAACTAATCGGCAGGTAATTTGACGCTGATGCTCTGTCTCCCTTTTTGAATATGGGTACTACATTTGCCTGTTTCCACAAGTCTGGCACAACTCCCGTGTCTAATGATTTTGTAAATAAATTTATGAGGAGTCCGCTAATCTGTTCCTTACACTTTCAAAACTCTAGGGAAATTTCATCCGGCCCTGGGGATTTTGTCTTCTTTAATTTATTTATCTTCTTAAGAACATCCTCTTTTCTGATATTGATATTCTTTAATTTCTCTTCTTCATTTCTCCTAAGTATCAGTTCCACCTCTGGAATTTCCTCGTGAATTTCTTCTGTGAAAACTGATAATAAGTAGCTGTTTAATGCTTTGCTTATTTCCTCAATATCATCGATCACTTCCCCCTTCCCTGACTTTACGTTACATTACGTTAGTTTTCTTTATGAATATGTATAATTAAAAGTACTTAATCACTGTGTATGTATAATCCAAATAAATAAGATTGAATTGCTTTCCTACATATAAAGATTACCTTCAATAACGTATGAGTTCAAATTACCATGCAAATCACATCACATTTTGCCGATCAGACAAAAGTTAAACATTTGTTCAATAAAATATTAAGTTTCCCTGATTAAAGCCATAAATATTACAGAATCAGTTACATGAGCTGAATTTACTGAACCATTTACATAATCGTACAGTTAATTTTAAGTTACAGAGTCTACTTATGTATGGTCAAAGTTATGTAGCAGTTAATGATCATCAACTAGGACAAGGGTTCGGTAACATGGATCAAATACGCTGCACTTTATTAATTTTGTGGTGCTGGTTTAAAATATGGCAATACAAAATGTCAGTCACGTAACATTTTTATTATACATGTGTACAGTATATGTAGTGTAGGAATATAGATACTTGTGTTGGTAGGGATATATTAAATGCAAGGTTAGCAATACTGAACAGCAAGTGGGAGGAAATGTTGTCCTTAACCTCACTCTAGTACACAGTTGTGACTATATTTGCTGTGGCAGACATTCTTTTGGTTAGCGTCTCCCGGTGCGAAATCGGCGATTAACTACCGTTACTTCTGGCCCCGCAACGCCGGATACCTGCGACCCCTTCAAGGATGGTTCACGAAATATTGCTGTTTTCTGCTCGGATATTAAAAGAACTTTATCTATATCTCTTTTATTGTTTCCTTTCACCCACTTAAATACTTCTATCATATCTCCCCGCACTCTTCGTCTTTCTAGGGAATGCAAATTTAGTTTCTTTAACCTATCTTGATATGGAAGGTTTCTAAGTCCCGGAATCATTTTCGTCATTCTTCGCTGCACCGACTCCACTCAATTGATATCCATTCTATAATAAGGGCACCAGAACTGAACAGCATAATCGAGGTGCGGCCTGACTAACGCAAGATATAGTTGCAATATGACCTCCGCACTCTTATTACTGGTTACTGGTTTTAACAATCCGAGGACAATATAACACATGAAAGGATTAAATAAAATAACAAATGCCTAATTTAATACTTGTTGTGTCTTCTTATGATTGTTTTCATTCTTTATTGAATTTAATGTGATGAAGTGGAAAAAGTAACACAAATAAAAGGAAAAATACTATTTGTAAGATATAGTTTTGGGTATAAAAAATAAACTATGCGTACCAGAGAATTTTTATTGACAGATTTGAAACCAGCACCTCAAAATTACCGAAAGGAAGCTGCTCTGAACCACGTTACGGATTTCTTTTTTAAGTTGTTGCCTAGTGTGATGAGCAGAAAGTGAGATAGTATTTTTTTTAAGATTCCAGCTAAATATGTTTGAGTATTTTGAGTATCTTTCTATCTATCTATCTGCCAAGTTAACAGCAATTCTCTCTACATTAATATACACACAAACAGACATACACTCCAACACTTCAACGAGCGAATTATTATACACCTGAGACAACAATTAAATACAAACCTTTATTCCAATTATTTCCTCATTAAGGTGGGACAAGATGTGACCAGGAAGGTGTGTGTGTGTGTGTGTGTGTGTGTGTGTGTGTGTGTGTGTGTGTGTGTGTGTGTGTGTGTGTGTGTCCGCGGTTTTCTTTGGTAAAGTCCAGTTGGAAGTTACACATAGTCACATATATACTCGTATAAAGTGACATTCTGATACAATAACACTCTGACACGAGCATAGGACAAAACTATAACAGTATCAACATCACCACTACTGTTACACATTACACCACTATAACATCACCACTACCGCCACACATCACATCACTATAACATCACCACTACTGTCACGCATCACACCACTATAACAGTATCAATATCACCACTACTGTCACACATCACACCACTATAACATCACCACTACTGTCACGCATCACACCACTATAACAGTATCAATATCACCACTACTGTCACACATCGCACCACTATAACATCACCACTACGGTCACACATCACACCACTATAACATTTTCAACATCACCACTACGGTCACACATCACACCACTATAACATTATCAACATCACCACTACTGTCACACATCACACCACTATAACATCACCACTACTGTCACACATCACACCACTATAACATTATCAACATCACCACTACTGTCACACATCACACCACTATAACATTATCAACATCACCACTACTGTTACACATCACACCACTACAACATTATCAACATCACCACTACTGTCACACATCACACCACTATAACATTATCAACATCACCACTACTGTCACACCTATATCACCTACGGTCACCATCACATCACACCACTATAACATTATCAACATCACCACTACTGTCACACATCTCACCACTATAACATTATCAACATCACCACTACTGTCACACATCACCACTACTGCCACACATCACACCACTATAACATTATCAACATCTCCACTACTGTCACACATCACACCACTATAACATTATCAACATCACCACTACTGTCACACATCACACCACTATAACATTATCAACATCACCACTACTGTCACACATCACACCACTATAACATTATCAACATCACCACTACTGTCACACATATCACCACTATAACATTATCAACATCACCACTACTGTCACACATCACACCATTATAACATTATCAACATCACCACTACTGTCACACATCACACCGCTATAACATTATCAACATCACCACTACTGTCACACATCACACCACTATAACATTATCAACATCACCACTACTGTCACACATCACACCACTATAACATTATCAACATCACCCTGTCACATCACACCTATAACATTATCAACATCACCACTACTGTCACACATCACACCACTAATATTATCAACATCACCACTATGCATCACACCATTATAACATTATCAACATCACCACTACTGTCATCCACCACTATAACATTATCAACATCACCACTACTGTCACACATCACACCACTATAACATTATCAACATCACCACTACTGTCACATCACCACTATAACATTATCAACATCACCACTACTGTCCACATATCACCACTATAACATTATCAACATCACCACTACTGTCACACATCACACCATTATAACATTATCAACATCACCACTACTGTCACATCACAATATAACATTATCAACATCACCACTACTGTCACATCACCACTATAACATTATCAACATCATCTCATCACTAAACATTACATCACCACTACTGTCACATATCACCACTATAACATTATCAACATCACTACTACTGTCACATCACTACTATAACATCACCACTACTGTCACACATCACACCACTATAACATTATCAACATCAACACTACTGTCACATCACACCACTATAATATCAACATCACCACTACTGTCACACATCACACCACTATAACATTATCAACATCACCACTACTGTCACACATACCCATACAACATTATCAACATCACTACTACTGTCACATCTACTATAACATCACCACTACTGTCACACATCACCCACTATAACATTATCAACATCAACACTACTGTACATCACACCACTATAACATTATCAACATCACCACTACTGTCACACATCACCCCTATAACATTATCAACATCACTACTACTGTCACCACTACTATAACATCCTCTGTCACATCACACCACTATAACATTATCAACATCACCCACTGCATCTCACTATAACATTATCAACATCACCACTACTGTCACACATCACACCACTATATCATTATCAACATCACTACTCTGTCACATCACACCATAACATTATCAACATCACCACTACTGTAACACATCACCACTACTGTCACATCACCACTATATTATTATCAACATCACTACTACTGCACTCACCACTGTCCTGTACACCACTTCTACTCATTATCAACATCACCACCACTGTCAAATGTTCCAATTAGCCTGTATTTGCACATATTCTCGTTGTGTTAATCGTGTTCACGTCTGTTTATCTAAATATATAATTATATATATTTATATATATTCAACGTTAACATAATTATGGTTATTACAACTTCGTCTAAACAGTTACGGTCAAGGAAAGTCCCTCCTCTCGGGGTCAGGAGGAGTAAGCGAGTAGCTTGTCGTATGAAGAAGCTAATGCTGAGCCGACGTCCTCAAGTGTCTGTAGGTGGTACTCTGACATTGTTCTTGAACCCGCCCCCACGGGAAACACGATGGCCTAACCTTGCTTATTAGCCAAGTGTACAACTCCGTGACTTAAATCGAGTTGACGCTCTTATCAACAACCGCCCGTGTACACTGTTTGTGGATTCAGGCTGTACCACGTTTTTGATGGATTACCAAATGGCTGTCAACCTTGATATTCTACAGTACGTTCATCATACAGTTTCATAAAATTTAGTCAATTTTATTGAGACTATACCTGTCCAGTTTTATGTGGTGAAAGACATGGTGGTCAAATTTGAAAAAGGTGTGGCTTTCACCTGCACCATTTTAATCCAGCCGCCAGAAGCCAAACGATTACCCACAGGAATGCTCTTGGACAACAGCACCCTCCGTGATAAACGTATCATCCAAACTTTCAACAAAAAATTCTCTACCTTATATTTCACCAATCTCAAAATGCTGAAATGTCCCTCCACCATCCAAGATAGTCTTTACATTTTCAAGGCTCACGCAAATGAAGCGCTGGAAGAGCCCTCACTCAATATCCTCATCGACTCCGGTGCATCCGATTTTTTCATTTCCAAAAATTGTTGGAAAAATAAGTTGAGGTTATGTGTTGCTCCAGAAAAAGTTAGGATAAAAGTGGGCCCCAACACGTTTATACACGGCGGCTGGCTCAGAGACCTGTCGATCCGTGGTATTGACCTTATTATGGGGTAAAATATTCTGACTAAGTACCTCTGCAATATAGATTATTACGGCAACAAACTATACTTTCAGGCCGAAAATAAAGTATATGTCGTCAAAACTCAACGTATCTCCATGACTGAGCTCAATAAATGATGTCACCAAAACGGACCGAACCCAACATTTTGACTGAGCTCAATAAAAGTGATGTCACCAAAACGGACCGAACCCAACATTTTGACTGAGCTCAATAAAAGTGATGTCACCAAAGCGGACCCAATGTATGACTGAAAATCAAGATTAAATAAAAATATATACGTATTATATTGTGTTTTATTTAATGAATTAATATAAAATATTTAGTTATTATTTCTTGATAATGTTTGAAGTTTATTTTATCAATTATTATACGTCTGATATTTTATATTCAAAGTTATGATAATTATTACTAAACACATTTTTATATTGACATGCTAATTATATTGTAGACGAGTGTAACAACATAATCTAAACTAACCTAACCTAAACTAACCTAACCCAACCTAACCTAACCCAACCTAACCGCAAGTGTGTGAAAAAAAAACATTTTATCGTCAAGGAACACGGTGGTTCCCAGGTGAATGAAATCATTACCTGAGAGTTTTACAATCAGATGAAGAAATACGTTCCCAGCTCGTGCTTCAAGACCATCAGGTAATCTTGATCACTATAATCAACAGTGAACAACATTTATTACTGTCTATGATATGATTGAAAAAAAATATACAGAAAAGAGTGTGTGTGTGTGCAAGTGTGTGTGCTGTTATGCCATAACTTATCAACTTGAATTACGTTGAAGATTAATATACGAATGAGGGCACATATGGCATAACAAAAAAATGAACAAGTTGGCAACTCAGCACACCTTAGTCCTAGATTAAATAAGAACATAAGAACATAAGAAAATAAGGAGTCTGCAAGGAAAATTCCACTAAAGTACCAGATTTCAGAAGGGCAAACTTTGACAGTTTAAAGAGGCAGCTGAGAGAGGGGGTGTCGCGCTTGGCCGTGAACCTGACAGATGACATCGACCTGATAACGAGATCTGAGATTGCCGAGTTCCACGACAATTTAAATAGTGAGTTACTTAATGCACAAAGGCAGAACATACCATACAAAACTCAGATCAGACAATGACCCTAAATGGATAAATAATTATTTAAAGAAACATCATTGGCCAAAGGAAGGCTATAGGTAGAAGGATAAATCGTGGCGAAATTCACCTCCGGGACTATTATAGGGTATTGGCGAGTAGGGTTAAAACCGAGATAAGGAAAGCAAAGAGGAATAATGAGGTAAGGATAGCAAGGGAGGCGAAGACAAACCCCAAAGGATTCTACCAAATGTATCAAACTAAAACACGAGAAAAGATTGGACCAATACGGTCAGACTCCGGCGAAGCTCACTGATAACGATGGAGAAATGAGCAATAATTTGAATAAATATTTTTCAACAGTTTTCACCACCGAAAATTTAAACATGATACCCGAGGCACCGACTCTATTCAGAGATAGTGAAGAAAACAAATTAAGTGAGATAGTAGTGACTAGTAACGATGTTAGTAAGCAAATAGACAAATTAAAGCCTAATAAGTCACCTGGTCCCGATGAGATATTTGCCAGAGTATTAAAGGAATGTAAGGAAGTATGCCCTTAGCAAAGTTGTTTAACATGTCCTTAAAAACAGGTGTAGTTCCAGAATCCTGGAGGATAGCGAATGTAATACCGATTTTCAAGAAGGGGGATAGATCACTATCCTCTAACTACCGCCAATCAGTCTAACATCAATAGTAGGCAAATTACTGGAAGCAATCATTTCAAACTCTATTCGAAATCACCTGGAGAAGCACGATTGATCAATGATTCCCAGCATGGCTTCACAAGCGGACGTTCTTGCCTAACTAATCTATTAACATTCTTTTCATCAGTTTTCGAATCGGTGGACGAGGGGCACAATTATGATGTGGTATATCTCGACTTTAGCAAAGCCTTCGACAGAGTCCCCCACGAAAGACTAATTAGAAAGGTAGAAGCTCATGGCATCAAAGGTGACATCCTTAAATGGATTAGGGCGTGGTTACAGGACAGGAAACAGCAGTGAGCATTAACGGCACTAAGTCCCATTGGAGCAACGTCACAAGTGGAGTTCCCCAAGGCTCAGTACTTGGACCATTATTGTTTATTATATACATAAACGACATAGATATCGGCATAGACAGCAACATAAGTAAATTTGCTGATGACACTAAAATAGGATGTGTTATCAAATCTGATGAGGACTCGGCAAAACTACAGGAAGATCTAAACAAATTTTTCGAATGGTCTGAAAAATGGCAGATGAAATTCAACGTCGACAAATGTAAAGTACTCAGTATAGGAGATGTAAACAGGGAAACCAGATACCAGATGAACAACGATGCCATAGAGAAATCCGACTGCGAGAGAGATTTAGGAGTAATGATAAGTAGGAACCTTAAGCCAAGTAAACAATGTGTTTTTGCTCGTAACAAGGCTAATAAAGTACTTGGGTTCATACAAAGGAGTGTTAGTTACAAGACTAGCGAGGTCATCCTAAAACTGTATCTTGCTCTTGTGAGACCACACCTGGATTACGCAGTTCAGTTCTGGTCACCGTATTACAGAATGGATATAGAATCCTTGGAAAGAATTCAGAGGAGAATGACTAATCCCGCATCAGGAACCTTGAGTATAGAGACAGGTTAAAGCATCTTAATTTGCACTCCCTTGAGAGACGTAGAGCGAGGGGCGACCTGATAGAGGTGTATAAGTGGAAGGCAGGGCTAAACAAAGGGGACATTACAAAGGTACTCAAATTATCCAACCAGGAGCGAACTCGTAACAATGGTTTTAAATTAGACAAATTTAGATTTAGGCGTGAAATAGGTAAATACTGGTTTGGAAACAGCGTAGTGGATGAATGGAACAAGTTACCAAATATCATCATTAACTCTAATACGCTGAATTGCTTCAAACATAGGTTGGATGCTCATATGAGCAATAGGGGTTGGGTGTAAACGGGACTGCCCAGTATGGGCCAATAGGCCCGCTGCAGTTTCCTCCATTCTTATGTTCTTATGTTCTTATAGGCCGGTTGGCCTGTGCATGGCAGCTCCTGTCGAGAGTTACAGCCCTCAATTTATCCCAACAGTTCAGGAGTGAAGATTTGCCGACCAAGCACTGAGAAACCATGGCCCAACCCAACACGCACCTGACGCTTGACCTGACGCTAACCTGACTCTGTCCTGCCGCGTCCAGGCGAGTTGCTGCTGCCTCCAACTTAAGCTCCCTCACGCAAGCGGTGTTTAGCCTCGGCACCTGTTCTCTCCTTCTCTAATTCACTTCAATTCTCCCTTTATCCTTCCCCTGAACCTCCTTCCCCCTGTCTCTAGCATTTTATGTATGTATGTAGTGAAGATTTGGAATTATACACATTAAAAGATTTAAATAAAAAAAATACCATAAGTGTGTAGGTTCCATAAGATAAATTAAATCAAGAGAATAAAGAATAGACATAAACCACCACTATTGGCATCATGAATAAACAATAAACCACTACTATTGGCACCATGAATAAACAATAAACCACTACTATTGGCACCATGAATAAACAATAAACCACCACCTTATAACACAATAATTGATTGTAATTTACACACCATGAATAATAATAGAGCAGCATTGAATATGATACCCAACTAAACCCGATTTGAAAAGGTATCCACCACAGACAAACTCAACGTCCTTCCACCTCCCAAAGCCAGCCAATGACTCACATCACTCCATACTCAAGGGGACTACAAACCAAATACTAATATTAATCAACTCCCCACATTAAGCTGTAAAAATACCTACATACGTATTATATACAAATTTTTTGTTTATCAAGTACCAGCCCTGCTCACACACAATTACACATAACTTGAGGGTAATATGCCTAACAAATATTTCACTATGCACAGAGTTGCGCACCACTGTACATTACGCCACGCATAACAGTGTGTAAGCCTCGATTTATGAAATGTTTGTTAGTTTTCTAGGGGAAGGGGGGGGGGGGCATTGTCACTGTATCATCCAGTCGGTAAGTGTGTCAGTGTGTTAGTGAGTCAGTATGTCTGGCACAAAAGTCAAGCAACCTTTAGTATGTACTGTTGACTTTTGTTACCAGCTCCAGCAAGGTGGAGTCAAACCCCAAAACCAAACAACCCTTCCCACTAATCCACGACAGAGACAAGTACCACCCAAGACTTAGTCAGCAGCTGCTCAGACCAAGTCTGATACAGAACAGAAAGCTGATATGTGGTGAGAGTATCACCAGTCTGCCTCCCATAACTCAGAAGAATGTCAGGTTCTTCAAAGATGTCGGGATATGGGATATTAGTTTACCCCGGGTAACACAACAGCGAACACTGCGTCGTCGCTATCATAGGAAGTTGAGGGAAGACCAGCGACTTTCCCAGAATGACGTAGGATAGGCACACCAGTACCACCACACACCAACACTTCTGTTGCAGCCTCGTTAATAGCGGCGCTGAACAAAGCGGAAGTGTTATCTGTTCCAGTGAGGATTGGGGAAGTCAATGTTGCCTTAGACGTCGATACGGGTGAGTGTGCAAATGTAATCTTATTAGCCTCCTATAAAGAACTACAACGAAGATCCCTCACCGAGAATTTCCAATTCGACCTACTGACACCAATCTCTCAGGCGTTTCCGGTACCCAGCTGGACATTACAGAAATGGTAACATTACCATTACGTTTTTCTAGACGTGGTGAATCATTTCCTGCAGATTTGTATATAATCCAAGACTTTAATTTACCAGCTGACGGAGTAATAGGTCTTCCAACTCTAAAACATAACATGATAGATGTTCAGCCAAGCAAACATACTATCACAGTTAATGGTGTTTCCTACAGTGCCATACACAAGTCTGTACCGTTGCTCTCCGCAGGGGTGATTGTTTTGTCCACCGCTCCTACTACTAGGAAGATGGATCACAGGTCAAAGCGAGTCCCAGACCCCACAGATTCATTTACCCAGTGTGATTATAGCAGCAAAAGTTGGACGATCGTACCTGCAATTTTAACGGGTACTCTCCATTTTCAGAATGAGGAAATCACCAGAGCCTCTGTTCGGTTACCTGACGTGTACACGGGGACTGACGTAGTCTATCTTACGGAAACGTGCAGGGTTAAAGGTTTATCGTGTGAATCTACATTGAGTACGATTCGTCTGGTGGTTTAACAGATGTCCTAGTTCTCAACAAAACAGACGCTCTAAGAATAGTGAAAGAGGGATGTTATTCGTGTGATTTTTTGGTTTATCAAGGCAAGGCAAGACTAGGCACCTAGAGTTGCTTGCCGACCCCAGAAACATTGTTGCCTTGCCAGGGGAACAGCTAGGTCACACAAGTTTAACTTCGCATCACATACCTTTAAAACCGGACACAAACCCGATTTACACACCAGCTTACCGACTATCACATAGCCAGCGTGCTTTCATGTAGGGCATAGTTCAAGATATGTTAGAGCAAGAACTTATCACACGTTCAAAGTCTCCTTTCAATAGTCCTTTGTGTTTAGTCCCTAAGAAGGATGGAGGTTGGCGCCCAGTTATTGGTTTTAGGCGCGTCAACGAAAATACTACCCCAGATAGGTACCCAATACCCGTCCTGAGTGATTTATATTGCAATCTTTAGGCAAGGAAAATACTCTATTTAGCAACCTTGATCTGCTTAGCTGATATTGGCAAATTCCTCTTGATGAGAAATCTCGAGAGATTACTGCTTTTAGTACTCCTTTGGGCCATTTTGAATTTTTACGGATGTCATTCGGTCTCCGAAATGCCCCACTGACTGTTCAAAGGATGATCAACACTTTGTTTGCTGGTTTAATAGGAACCACAGTATGTGCCTACTTACTGTAGATGATCTCATCGTAGTCAGTAAGGATGTAGACAGTCATCTTGCCAAACTCCGTGAAGTTTTCCAAAAACTTTCTACAGCAGGACTCAAAGTAAAACTTTCTAAATGCGAATTTTTAAAATCTAGAATACAATTCTTTAGTCTTGTAGTTGACGGTGACGGCATTCATACAGTTGATGACAAAGTTCAAGCTGTTGCCCAGTTCCCAAGTCCTACAACTGTTGATAAGATGCGTAGTTTTCTTGGTTTATCTGGATATTATGTTCTTTTATTAAAGGCTATGCGACATTATCTTCACCCTTGACTAAGCTACTTAGGAAGGATGCAACTTTTGTATGGAATGCTGAACAAGAGGATAGTTTTATTGCATTGAAGAACACCTCAGGACAGGGAATCGGCGCTGCATTTGTGCAGCTGGACACACGAGAAAAATTTATAGTAATTGCTTTCGCCAGTCGTAAACTTAATGATGCCGAAACACGTTATTCAGTAACGCAACTAGAAATGTTAGCTGTTGTTTGGGCAGTGAAGAAGTTTAAAGACATAATTTTTTGTTATAAAATAACCGTCCATACGGATCACGTAGCAGTGACAGAGCTGTTCCACGGCAAAAATCTTTCAGGCAGACTAGCACGCTGGTTTCTGACCATGCAAGAATTCGACCCCGTGCTCAAGTATTTGCCGGGAAGAGCGAATGTGGTCGCCGACGCCTAGTTGAGAAACATAGCACCAGTGACGCCTGTGTCTTCGTTCACTCTCTCTCAATTAAGGGATGAACAACGTCTAGGTCCATTGTGGTCTTCAGTCATTTTTGCCCTAGAGTCGGGGAGCTAATCTTCCAAGGTTACCTCTTCCGTTCAGTCAATATGAACTATGACAAACATACTCCATCGCTCCAGACAGACAACTAAGGGTATTGTTACGCAAATTGTCATACCTGATACACTTCGTACAACGCTAGTAACGTTTTACCACGATGTTCCTCAAGCAGGTCATCCCGGACGTGATAAATGCCTTGCGGAAATCAGATTTTTTATTTTTTTTATACTATGAAAAGAGACATAGAGCAACATATTGCTAAGTGTTTTATTATGTGCTCGGCATAAGAGTACTACTTTGCCACCGGCTCCAATTCTCCGATATCCTACACCAGAACGTCCGTTTGACACAGTCGCCATTAACTTGTCACAACTTCCAAGGAGTCACCAAGGATCTCTGTACGTACTAGTGTGTGTGTGTGGATCTTTTTTTCTAGATTTATAATTTTAGTCCCACTGAAGGATAAAACAGCCGAATCTGTGGCTTATGCCTTAGTGATGCACCTCATATGTCCTTTTACTACGCCCAAGGTTTTTCTCTCTGACAACGGATTAGAGTTCAAGAACCAACTTTTAGCACAAATACAGTATGTCGACAATACGGCATCCAACAAGGTTGTATCACAGCTCATCCTCCACAGGCAAATGGCCTCGTTGAAAGAACCAATCGTAAAATCCTAGAGATCCTTCATCTAATAGTGAGTCAAATGCACAATGCATGGGAGGATTGGTTACCTCAAGTGGCAGTCTCTGTTAACGGGTCGATCAATAACTCCACGAGCAAACCGCCCTATTACAGTATATTGTTTATGGCACAGACAAACATCTGCCCTATGATGTACTTACGGGCAAGCCATGCCCTGTTTACAACGTCGAGGATTTTGTTACCAAGTAAATCAGCGTTTTCACGGATATTCATCGCCAAGTAAGGACACATTTAGCAGCATCACACGCTGAAATGATTTATAAGCAACATAAACAGGCTAAGACTACAACACTAGAAATAGGCGATGCTGTTATGGTGCGAGAACCTGAACAGAAATCCAAACTTTCGCCCAAATTTGACGGACCATTCCGCATTATCGCCAAAGAAGCGGGCAACAAATTAAAAATTTTGAAGCCAAATTCACAAACTTCAGACATAATCATGCGGACAGACTTAGAAGAGCCCACCCAGATTTACTCCCCAGGAATGTTAATGATGTCCCAGACACATTTGTCACTAATGATTATCGTTTAAAACTACGTTCTGCGAAACAATTTTGAGATGAATCAACCTTTTCCAGAATGGCATGGATCATCGTATTAATGCACCTAGTCCTTTGTGACACCACCGTGTTGACGTCCACGGAAGTCCTCAAACCAGGTGCCTTAGCGCTGCACTTTGGGAGGAGTTCTCACCGTTGAAGACGTCTTGACCATAAAGTATGAGCTGCACGGTCTACAAAATATTCTATGCCAGATGGAGTCTATTGATGCTCATCTCCAGACAGCTATGGGCAGCCCTCGAAACTCTGCGTCAACATTCTAACATTTCTACAATGATATCACAAACAGTAAATCTTCAGCTACTTTGTCTCAGGTCCCTTCACAAGAATATTGCTAGGAAGGTGCGTTCTGAAGCACGAAGAAAGTGAGAATTATTAAATTTTTTGGTCTCATTCAAAGCACCCTGTTTGGCACAGCAACTGCCGAAGACGCAGCTAAATTACCGTAGGAGACCGTATGAATATTGTTAATCAAGCCGTACTTAAACAAAATCGCGCTATAACTCAAACATTATACAATTAATTCCTTGGAGTCAAAGGTAAACTCGATTATTTCCGAGTCAACCATTTATCTAAGATTGTTTATAATTTATTGAATTCAGTGCCTACACTGGAATGGCTTATTTATTTTTCTGAGTATTTTCCTGCAGCGGAAACTTCGGCTCAAGCTTTATCTAATAACAAAGACCAGCTACTGCAAGTGTAGTGCTCAAACCCAGGTTGCAGCTTCTCCAGTTTAGTGTCTATGCACATATGTATGTAACATGGGTAGGTATAGGTATAGGGTTTTTCTGCGAGAATAGTTCATTTCTCGTGGAGCTCGGAGCATGTGATCAGTAGTTTCCACTGACGGGCGCATCTCGAAGACACTGGAATCAGCTTCCTTTCAAGCCGGCTCTCTGCCCAGTTATCACTCAATCCTCACAATAGATGGACATGTGACATAAAAGCTTATCCCAGACAAGATTCCATCCTTTCATAACACTCACAGCTTACAATGTATAATTACGGTGATATCCTTGTTGAATGTGAACCGTTTATTCTTCTAAATAATGGAGAAAAGACCATTTGGGTTTTGCAAATTTAACCCATGAACATTTTATATGTAGCTATTGTGTTGCCCTCTCAACAGCCAAGTCCAGGTAACAGGAAACGGCTGCACCCCAACAACAACAAACCCACAACAACAAACCCATAACAACAAACCCACAACAACAAACCCTATAATAACAACAAACCCATAACAACAAACCCATATCAACTAACCCATAATAACAACAAACCCACAACAACAAACCCATATCAACAAACCCATATCAACTAACCCATATCAACAAACCCACATCAACAAACCCTACATCCATAAACCCACACCAATAAACCCACAACAACAAACCTATATCAACTAACCCATAAAACAACAAACCCTCAACAACAAACCCATATCAACTAACCCATAATATCAACAAACCCACAACAACAAACCCACATCAACAAACCCACATCCATAAACCCACACCAATAAACCCACACCAGCCAGATAAAACCCCACCGTGTTTCTCTATGTTGGACACCTGACTCTTCTCACACCTTGAATGGCGAAAGATTATCCCATTTGCTCAAGATCGTGAGATATAAAACATATAGTTCTCAGAGAAATATATCACGCCATTATTATGTAACAATGATATAGGTAATGTTTCTAGGTAATGTTACTGAGATTTTAAACAAATTATCAGGTTACTTCTCCGTTTATACTTTCAAGGCAATTACCTGGGCAAATACTTACCGAAATGTTGGGATCAAGTTTATTTCATTAGATTTTCGTTGGATCTTTTTCTCTTATATTAAGATAAGGATGAATTATATCTGTTATGTTATCCCAAGTAGAGGAAGCTTAAATATATTGTTATAAACAAGAATGAAGGAATTATTAATATTATTATTATTATTATTATTATTATTATTATTATTTATTATTATTGCAACAATAATTATTACTACTATAATTATTCCTGGTATTATTATTATTTGTTATTATTATTATGTTAGTAGTAGCAGTAGTAGTGTCATCATCACCACCACACAGAACACCATGAGGTAATACCACACAGGTTTCACCCATCACGGTGTACCTGAACGGTTGCATTCCACCTGCCGGAACGAGAGACGAGCAGCTTAACCCAGGCTGCAGTACAGAGTGTCACAGGTGACCATGTTACTGAATCAACACCTGTTGCTGACGTTATTCATGTACGCTTCCATACACACACACACACACACACACACACACACACACACACACACATTATGAAGAAGTTCCTGCAATCTTGCACAAAACAGATTTTATTAAAAATAAATTGGCCATAAAGTTGTATTGGCGGAGCTGATATTAGAATTTTACGAGTTTCTTCCTGCAGTACACGACACCTAATCCACAAAGTTACTTCTTAACGCTACTAATGTGTACAGGGTGTACAGAAAATGTATACACACACTCGTATAGTTTTCCAATACCAACATTATCCTGACTTGCTGATGTGTGAGTGTGGGTTAGGTTAGGTTACTAAAGGTATAGTGATCAATGATAGAAATATAATCTATCCAGAACTGATAATTTGGCTCAGTAACCCTACTGTAACCTAACCTCCAATCAACTCTAACCTAACTCTAATTCCAATTCCAATCTAACCTAACTCTAATCTAACCTAACCACCCCCACCAAAAAAATTCTCTCGCATACTGCTCGACTGATCGACACAGCCAAACCAAATTACTATCTCCACATAACATAGCTGATTACTTTACCCAGAGAGGCTGTGTTAGGGGAACTAATCAGCATAGCGGTGTTGATAGCCCAGACGCCTACGGGGTCAGTAATCTATGGTATAATGTGCTGATGGAGGAGGAAAATAATGGCTGACTTTTTATCTCGTAAGGAACCAATTTTCGAAGGTTATAGGCGTTATGTTTTGTTATATTATACTCGTATTACTAGCACCTTGCTGTTGGTTGCTGGGTTGGGTTGGGTTGGTTGGGTTGGGTTGGGTTGCTAGATATATAAAACTCAATTTCCTAAGACGTTTTCACGATATATTTCTTAACATTTACAATAGATACGGTTATTCTGATAAATTCCATAACTTATTTATTTTAACCTCAAACTACAATAGAATGTGTGTGAAGAACAAGAGACGGATGAATGAACTATATTGTCGTATTGAGTTATACAATGGTGTTACATTTCTTAGTTTGAGTTAAATTGTATGGCAACACTTCAACCACTAAGGTCTTAAGGAGTGTTTTAGGTGTTTTAAGGAGTGTTTTAGATGTTTTGGCGAGTGATATTGATGTTTTGAGCGAGTATTATAGGTGTTTTAAGCGAGTGTTTTAGATAAGCGAGTGATATAGATGTTTTGAGCGAGTATTATAGGTGTTTTAAAGCGAGTGTTTTAGATATTTTAAGAGAGTGATATAGATGTTTTAAGCGAGTGTTATAGATGTTTTATGAGTGATATAGATGTTTAAGCGAGTATGATAGGTGTTTGCTTATATGATAGGTGTTTCTTAAGTGTTTGATGTTTAAAGCGAGTGACAGATGTTTTAAGCGAGTAGTATAGGTGTTTTAAGCGAGTGTTTAAGATTTTACGAGTGTTTTAGATGTTTTAAGCTAGTATTATAGGTGTTTTAAGCGAGTGTTTTAGGTGTTTTAAGCGAGTGTTTTAGATGTTTTAAGCGAATGATATAGATGTTTTGAGCGAGCATTATAGGTGTTTTAAGCGATGTTTTAGATGTTTTATGAGTGATATAGATGTCTTGGCGAGTATGATAGGTGTTTTAAGCTAGTATGATAGGTGTTTTTAAGCAAGTGTTTTAGATGTTTAAAGGAGTGACAGATGTTTTAGCTATATTATATAGGTGTTTTAAGCGAGTGTTTTGTATTTTATGAGTGATTTAGATGTTTTAAGCGAGTGACAGATGTTTTATGAGTATTAAGAGTGTTTTGGGCGAGTGTTTTAGATGTTTTAAGGAGTGTTATAGATGTTTTAAGGAGTGTTATAGATGTTTTAAGGAGTGTTATAGATGTTTTAAGCGAGTATTCTAATTCAACAATTGCTTGTTTTAAGCGAGTATTTTAGTATAAATCTTTTAAGGAGTATTCTAGTTAATACAATAAACTTGTACCAACAATTAAATAAAGATTATGTTACCCTCGCTGACATATATATTTACCTTGTATTAGGTTAGGTTAGTTAGGTTAGGTTAGGTTAGAATAGGTTAGTTGGAGAATTATGTTTACAGCAGTTCTTACGTTCTGTTAATGTGTGACGTATTAGGGCTTTATTTAATGGCTGTGTTGAAAATTTCCTGGGGTAATTGTCGTAATGTGTGTGTGTGTGTGTGTGTGTGTGTGTGTGTGTGTGTGTGTGTGTGAATCCTGTTGCTCTATATCATTCTTTTTTCTTCTTATCTACAATAGCAATACACACACACACACACACACACACACACACACACACACACAGATGTTGGTTGTTACTCATTAGTGATACGCTTCTAAGGAGATGAATCTAGTCTCTTCAAATCAATGGAAAAATTTACACATAAACCGCACAGGCGAGGAACATAACATAATATAGCATTACATAGCATAGCATAACAGCATAACATAACATAATATAGCAGAACATAACATAGCATAACATAACATAGCATAGCATAGCATAGCATAGCATTACAAAGCATAGCATAACAGCATAACATAATATAATATAGCAGAACATAACATAGTATAACATAACATAATATAGCATACCATAACATAGCATAATATAACATAGCATAGCATAGCATAGCATTACATAGCATAGCATAACAGCATAACATAACATAATATAGCAGAACATAACATAGCATAACATAACATAGCATAACATAACATAGCATAACCATAGCATAACATAAATATTAAACCACAAACATGTCGAGGTAGGGAGACTGTGTACTGTAAGTGAGTTATTGTATTGATTTTATTGTTACATTTACCCTCGAGACGTCTGGTTACAAAGTGTTCTGTGTTTAATCCGTTCCACCAGTCCCATCCGTTCCACCTGTCCCATCCGTTCCACCTATCCAATCCGTCTCGCCTGTCCCATCCCTTCCCACCTGTCCCATCCCTCCCACCTGTCCCATCCCTCCCACCTGTCCAATCCGTCCCACCTGTTCCATCCGATCCACCTGTCCCACTGTCGTCCAATCTCTGCCCCATCCATCCCTCCCACCTGTCCAATCCGTCCCACACACACACACACACACACACATAGAGTTCTGATCCTTAACGTAACGCAACGTAAAGGATCTGAGAGCACGGAGGCGTAGACTGATCCGTTTATCCAGAGGACATAAGGGATCAGATCTCATTCCAAGAGATGTATAGGAAGACGGTGGTTCAGAGGCCCTTCTAATCTGCGAGTTGACGGACATATTTGGGGTTTTTCGGTGTGTGTCCAGGGTTTTTTTTTTTTTTTACAATTAGCCCACCCAGGCACAGGTCATATGACCACGGAGCCTGGGGGCGAAAAAAAAGAACGGAAAGAAATTGTAAATATAGAAAAAAGGTTATACTGTATTAATCTACACCACGATACCTTGTTTATTTTGAGTATTTATCTTTTGAGAAGGTACATTATCTAGTAAAGGCAACTCTCTCTCTCAAATCCAGACTATTCGCCCTGTAAATGTATTCAACGCATATCATTATGTCTAAATCAAATGTAAGTTTGTATATTTTAGCCACCGGCTGCAACTCTATAAAAAACGTTTATTATTATTATTTATTTTAGAACTCACGTGGAGACACAGAACTTAAGGGAGACAGAGCTCACGTGGAGACACAGAACCCACGGAGACACAGAACTTAAGTGGAGACAGAGCTCACGGAGACACAGAACGAGACAGAGCTCACGTGGAGCATGAACTCACGTGGAGACACAGAACTAAGGAGACACAGAACTAGTAAGTGGAGACAGAGCTCACGGGAGACAGAGCTCACGTGGAGACACCCAGGTAAGTCTTTCCACTTCACTCTATAACTAAGGTGTCTATTAACTATATATATATATATACTTATATTTTATTCAACACACCGAAAGGTAAGACAATCTTCCCTTTGTCACCTCTGAGTGGCTGTGATTATCTACCATTGTTGTCTCATTACCTTCAGCAGTAGTGTGTGTCTCTCCCAGCCTCTACAGCACACCTCATCAAAGACAAAAGAAAGACCTCTGACCACCTACACTGAAACAACCTTCCCTTACGTGGATAAATTACCGAATGTCTTAACACAGGCATAAGTTCCGTGTTGTGTCGTCCAGCGAGAGAATAAAACTCTAAGATATTTCAACTTTGATAACAATTATTAATATCTTATCTGTTCTTAACTTACTGCCGTTATTCACCCTAAACAACCTCCCAGGCGCAAACTAAGACACGACTCTTCATAAATTTTCATTTTTTCTTAATACAAGTTTACGAGTTTGTGTTACGGGCCACTAAATATCACTAGTGTGTGTGTGTGTAGTGTGTGTGTGTAATACTTACTAAGACCTTCGTTAGCTACCTCTGTTTAATAGATATTTTGAAGGTGGTAGCTATTGCATTCTGTCTGTCTGTCTGTCTCTCTGTCTGTCTGTCTGTCTATTCCTATTCACCTAAACAATAAGCAGAATAAAAACAAGACGACAGCTCTGATACACACAACAAAACAACAAACACAATTACAATAACAGATAAAAAAAAAAATGTGTTTATATTTGTATGTCTCTGACAATATGTGTGTATATCTGTGCGTATGTCTGTGTGTACGTGTATGCATGTTGTTCTGTACCCTACACGTAAGGACATCAAGGTTTCAATTTCATCCCATAAGATTCATAACTAAACTGCTATAATAATCTTGATAATAATCTTGAAGGAACAAAGAAATAATTATATCAGAAATGACATTCACTGAAAATGTTATATAACCTGTTGCTCTAAGGTTAGGTTAGTTAGGTTAGGTTAGGTTAGGTTAGTTGATTCTAAGATTAATAACATCGAATGACCTATTGTGCGTGTTCTTGTGTTGTGTTGTATGTATGTATGTATGTATGTATGTATGTATGTATGTACAGTACAACTCAGCCTTGATTCTTAATTTCTTTTCCTCTTGTTATTGAAGGAGGGTGGTCATGGGTGACCTGTGTTGACTGAGGGTTCGACTAACATCATCAGAGTATTGTTGAAAGAGTACCTTAGGTGTATTGTTCTAACATTCATTTGCATTTAATTGGAATAGTGTTGGAGAGACTAAAAGACCCTTGAATTGAATTTGCATGTAGAGTGAGGGTGAGTGACATTATTTGCTTCAGCTGTGGGTCGTCTTAATGTTTGAATGGGGATATGTTTATTTTTTTTTTAGATAATTTATGACGATAATATTCATTATTGGTTGTGTTCATTATGTATGAGTACAAATATTACATATTTACATATATATTTATAGTCTCCATGTCCCAGGAAAGAAAAATCTCCATGTCTCAGGAAAGAAAAGTCTCCCATGTCCCAGGAAAGAAAATAATCTCCCATGTCCTAGAAACCACCAACATGATCACCACTATCACCACCACCACTATAACATTTTCACCATCACCACTACTGTCACACATCACCACCATCACATCCTCACCACTACTACTGTCACACAACACACCACTATAATATCAACATCACCACTACTATCACACACATCACACCATTATACATTATCAACATCACCACTACTGTCACACATCACAACACACCACTATAACATTATCAACATCACCACTACTGTCACACATCACACCACTATAACATTATCAACATCACCACTACTGTCACATCACCACTACTGTCACACAACAACTATCATATAACATTATCAACATCACCACTACTGTCACACATCACAACTAATTATAACATTATCAACATCACCACTACTGTCACACATCACACCACTATAACATTATCAACATCACCACTACTGTCACACATCACACCACTATAACATTATCAACATCACCACTACTGTCACATCACCACTACTATAACATTATCAACATCACCACTACTGTCACACATCACACCACTACAACATTATCAACATCATCACTACTGCACATCACCATGTCACATCACCACCGTACATACCATACTCACACTCACACCACTATAACATTATCAACATCACCACTACTGTCACACATCACACCACTATAAACATTATCAACATCACCACTACTGTCACATTATTACATCACACCACTATAACATTATCAACATCACCTACTGCCACATCACACCACTATAACATCACCACTACTTCACACATCACACCACTATAACATTATCAACATCATCATCATTGTTTTTTTTGTTTTTTTTTTGTTTTTTTTTGTTTTTTTTGTTTTTTTTTTTTTTTTGTTTTTTTTTGTTTTTTTTTTGTTTTTTTTTGTTTTTTTTTTGTGTTTTTTTTTGTTTTTTTGTTTTTTTGTTTTTTTTTTTGTTTTTTTTTTGTTTTTTTTTTGTGTTTTTTTTTTTTTTTTTTGTACATCACCACTACTGTCACACATCAGCCACTACTAAACATTATCAACATCACCACTACTGTCACATATCACCATTATAATATTATCAACATCACCACTATGATTATTATCAACATCACACTACTGTCACATCACACCACTATAACATTATCAACATCACCATACTGTTCATCACACCACTATAACATTATCAATACTGTCACATTACATATCACCACTACTATAACATTATCAACATCACCACTACTGTCACACATCACACCACTACAACATTATCAACATCACTACTACTGTCACACATCCACCCTATAACATCACCACTACTGTCACACATCACACCACTATAACATTATCAACATCAACACTACTGTCACACATCACCACTATAACATTATCAACATCACCACTACCCACACATCACGCTATAATACTACCAACATCACACCACTATCCACATACCCCACACTCACACCACTATAACATCACCACTACCCCCACACATCACACCACTATAACATCACCACTACTGTCATTGATTCACTAACATTATCAACATCATTACTACCCTCACACATCACACCACTATAACATCACCACTACCTCACACATCACACCACTATAACATTATCATACACATATCACCACTACTGTCACACATCACCACTATAACATATCACATTACCCTACACATCACACTATAACATCACCACTACCCACATCACACCACTATAACATCACCACTAATGTACACATACAACATATAACATTATCAACATCATCACTACTGTCACATCACCACTACTGTCACACATCACACCACTATAACATTATTAACATCACTACTACTGTAACACATCACCACTACTGTCACACATCACACCACTATAACATTATCAACATCACCACTACTGTCAAACATCACACCACTATAACATCACCCTACCCCACATATCACCACCACTGTCAGATGTTCAATCATCTTATATAAATAATCTTGAGTTGTTCTGTCAGCGTTGTATTTGTATTCAACGTTAATATAATTATGGGAATTATAACTTGCTCTAAACAGTTACGGTCCAGGGAAGTGTCCTCTCGGGGTCAGGAGGAGTAAACGTGTAATGCAACAGCGTTTTTGCTGAATCGTCCTCAAGTGTCTGTAGGTGGTACTCTGACATTGTTCTTGGACCCGCCCCACGGAAACACGATGGCCAAACCTTGATAATATGCCAAGTGTACAACTCCGTGACTTAAATCGAGTTGACGCTCTTATCAACAACCGCCCGTGTACACTGTTTGTGGATTCAGGCTGTACCGTTTTGATGGATTACCAAATGGCTGTCAACCTTGATTATTCTACAGTACGTTCATCATACAGTTTAATAGAAATTAGTGAATTTTATTGAGACTATACCTGTCCAGTTTTATGTGGTGAAAGACATGGTCATTAAAAAGGTGTGGCTTTCACCTGCACCATTTTAATCCAGCCGCCAGAAGCCAAAGATTACCCACAGGAATGCTTTGGACAACAGCACCCTCCGTGATAAACGTATCATCCAAACTTTCAACAAAATTTCTACCTTATATTTCACCAATCTCAAAATGCTGAAATGTCCCTCCACCATCCAAGATAGTCTTTAGATTTTCAAGGCTCACGCAAATGAAGCGCTGGAAGAGCCCTCACTCAATATCCTCATCGACCCGGTGCATCCGATTTTTTCATTTCAAAATTGTTGGAAAATAAGTTGAGGTTATGTGTTGCTCAGAAAAGTTAGGATAAAAGTGGGCCCCAACACGTTTATACACGGCGGCTGGCTCAGAGACCTGTCGATCCGTGGTATTGACCTTATTATGGGGTAAAATATTCTGACTAGCACTGGCAATATAGATTATTACGGCAACAAACTATACCAGGCCGAAAATAAAGTATATGTCGTCAAAACTCAACGTATTCCATGATTGAGCTCAATAAATGATGTCACCAAACGGACCGAACCCAACATTTTTTGATCATTAATAAAAGTGATGTCACCAAAACGGACCGAACCCAACATTTTGATTGAGCTCAATAAAAAGTGATGTCACCAAAGGACCCAATGTATCGAAAATCAAGATTAAATAAAATATATACGTATTATATTGTGTTTTATTTAATGAATTAATATAAAATATTTAGTTATTTCTGATAATGTTTAGTTTATTTTATCAATTATTATACGTCTGATATTTTATATTCAAAGTTATGATAATTATTACTAAAATACATTTTTATATTGACATGCTAATTATATTGTAGACGAGTGTAACAACATAATCTAAACTAACCTAACCTAAACTAACCTAACCCAACCTAACCTAACCCAACCTAACCGCAAGTGTGAAAACATTTTATCGTCAAGGAACACGGTTCCCAGGTGAATGAAAATTACTCTGGAGAGTTTTACAATCAGATGAAGAAATACGTTCCCAGCTTGTGCTTCAAGACCATCAGGTAATCTTGATCACTATAATCAACAGTGAACAACATTTATTACTGTCTATGATATGGAAAATATACAGAAAAGAGTGTGTGTGTGAGTGTGTATGTGTGTACGAGTGTGTGTTGTTATGCCATAACTTATCAACTTGAATTACGTTGAAGATTAATATACGAATGAGGGCACATATGGCATAACAAAAATGAACAAGTTGGTAACTCAGCACACCTTAGTCCTAGATTAAATAAGAACATAAGAACATAAAGAAAATAAGGAGTCTGCAAGGAAAATTCCACTAAAGAGATTTCAGAAGGGCAAACTTTGACAGTTTAAAGAGGCAGCGAGAGGTGTCGGCCACGTGAACCTGACAGATGACATCGACCTGATAACGAGATCTGAGATTGCTGAGTTCCACGACAATTTAAATAGTGAGTTACTTTTAATGCACAAAGGCAGGACATACCATACAAAACTCCAGATCAGACAAAAATGACCCTAAATGGATAAATAATTATTTAAAGAACACACACAAAGGAAGGCTATAGAAGGATAAATCGTGGCGAAATTCACCCGACTATTATGGTATTGGCGAGTAGGGTTAAAAACCGAGATAAGGAAAGCAAAGAGGAATAATGAGGTAAGGATAGCAAGGAGGCGAAGACAAACCCCAAAGGATTCTACCAAATGTATCAAAATCTAAAACACGAGAAAAGATTGGACCAATACGGTCAGACTCCGGCGAGCTCACTGATAACGATGGAGAAATGAGCACAATTTGAATAAATATTTTTCAACAGTTTTCACCACCGAAAATTAAACATGATACCTGGAGGCACCGACTTATTCAGAGATAGTGAAGAAACAAATTAAGGAGATAGTATCAGTAACGATGTTAGTAAGCAAAAGACAAATTAGCCTAATAAGTCACCTGGTCCCGATGAGATATTTGCCAGAGTATTAAAGGAATGTAAGGAAGTTGTTTAACATGTCCTTAAAACAGGAGTTCCAGAATCCTGGAGGATAGGAATGTAATATCACAAGAAGAGGGATAGATCACTATCCTCTAACTACCGCAATCAGTCTAACATCAATAGTAGGCAATTGGAAGCAATCATTTCAAACTCTATTCGAAATCACCTGGAGAAGCACCGATTGATCAATGATTCCCAGCATGGCTTCACAAGCGGACGTTCTTGCCTAACTAATTTATTAACATTTTCATCAGTTTTCGAATCGGGACGAAGGGCAATTATGATGTGGTATATCTCGACTTTAGTAAAGCCTTCGACAGAGTCCCCACGAAAGACTAATTAGAAAGGTAGAAGCTCATGGCATCAAAGGTGACATCCTAAATGGATAGGGCGTGGTTACAGACAGGAAACAGCGAGTGAGCATTAACGGTACTAAGTCCCATTGAGCAACGTCACAAGTGGAGTTCCCTGCTCAGTACTTGGACCATTATTGTTTATTATATACATAAACGACATAGATATCGGCATAGACAGCAACATAAGTAAATGCTGGATGACACTAAAAGGATGTGTTATCAAATCTGATGAGGACTCGCAAACTACAGGAAGATCTAAATTTCGAATGGTCTGAAAATGGCAGATGAAATTCAACGACAAATGTAAAGTACTTCAGTATAGGAGATAAACAGGGAAACCAGATACCAGATGAACAACGATGCTATAGAGAACTGACTGCGAGGATTTAGAGTAATGATAAGTAGAACCTTAAGCCAAAGTAAACAATGTGTTTTTTTTAGCTCGTAACAAGGCTATACAAAGTGGGTTCATACAAAGGAGTAGTACATAAGACTAGCGAGGTCATCCTAAACTGTATCTTGCTCTTGTGAGACCACACCTGATTACGCAGTTCAGTTCCTGTCACCGTATTACAGAATGGATATAGAATCTTGAAATTCAGAGGAGAATGACAAGATTAATCCCGCATCAGGAACCTTGAGTATAGAGACAGGTTAAAGATTCTAATTTGCACTTTGAGAGAGACAGCGAGGGCGACCTGATAGAGGTAGGCAGGAAGGGTACAAAAAGGACATTAAGGTACCAAATTATCCAACCAGGAGCGAACCTCGTAACAATGGTTTTAAATTAGACAAATTTAGATTTAGGCGGAAATAGGTAAATACTGGTTTGAAACATAGGTAGTGGATGAATAAATGTTACCAAATATCATCATTAACTCGAATACGCTGAATTGCTTCAAACATAGGTTGATGCTCATATGAGCAATAGGGGTTATGTAAACGACTGCTTGTGTATGCAATAATAGGCCCGCTGCAGTTTCTCCATTCTTATAGGTTCTTATGTTCTATAGGCCGGTTGGCCTGTGCATGGCAGTTCTGTCGAGAGTTACAGCCCTCAATTATCCAACAGTTCAGAGGAAGATTTGCCGACCAAGCACTGAGAAACCATGGCCCAACCCAACACGCACTTGACGCTTGACCTGACGCTAACCTGACTCTGTCTGTGGTCCAGAAGTGAGTTGCTGCTGCCTCCAACTTGCCTCACGCAAGCGGTATTTAGCCTCGGACCTGTTCCATTCACTAATTTTATCCTTCCCGAACCTCCTTCTGTCTCTACATTTATGTATGTATGTAGTGAAGATTTGGAATTATACACATTAAAAGATTTAAATAAAAATAACCATGTGTGTGTAGGTTCCATAAGATAAATTAAATCAAGAGAATAAAGAATAAAAATAAACCACTACTATTGGCACCATGAATAAACAATAAACCACTACTATTGGAACTCATGAATAAACAATAAACCACCACCTATAACACAATAATTGATTGTAATTTACACACCATGAATAATAATAGAGCAGCATTGAATATGATACCCAACTAAACCCGATTTGAAAAGGTATCCACCACAGACAAACTCAACGTCCTTCCACCTCCCAAAGCCAGCCAATGACTCACATCACTCCATACTCAAGGACTACAAACCAAATACTAATATTAATCAACTCCCCACATTAAGTGCTAAAATACCTACACGTATATACAAATTTTTGTGTATCAAGTACCAGCCCTGCTCACACACAATTACACATAACTTGAGGGTATGCCTAACAAATATTTCACTATGCAGAGCTGCACCACTGTACATATGCCATGCATAACAGTGTGTGTCCTGATTTATGAAATGTTTGTTAGTTTAGGAAGGCATTGTCACTGTATCATCCAGTCGGTAAGTGTGTTAGCGAGTCAGTATGTCTGGCACAAAAGTCAAGCAACCTTTAGTATGTACTGTTGACTTTGTTACCAGCTCCAGCAAGGTGAGTCAAACCCCAAAACCAAACAACCTTCCCACTAATCCACGACAGAGACAAGTACCACCCAAGACTTAGTCAGCAGCTGCTCAGACCAAGTCTGATACAGAACAGAAAGCTGATATGTGGTGAGAGTATCACCAGTCTGCTCCCATAACTCAGAAGAATGTCAGGTTCTTCAAAGATGTCGATATGGGATATTAGTTTACCCCGGGTAACACAACAGCGAACACTGCGTCGTCGCTATCATAGGAAGTTGAGGGAAGACCAGCGACTTTCCCAGAATGACGTAGGATAGACACACCAGTACCACCACACACCAACACTTGTTGCAGCCTCGTTAATAGCGGCGCTGAACAGCGGAAGTGTATCTGTTCCAGTGAGGATTGGAAGTCAATGTTGCCTTAGACGTCGATACGGTGAGTGCAATGTAATCTTATTAGCTCTCTATAAAGAACTACAACGAAGATCCTCACCGAGAATTTCCAATCTGACCTACTGACACCAATTCAGGCGTTTCCGGTACCCAGCTGGACATTACAGAAATGGTAACATTACCATTACGTTTTTCTAGACGTGGTGAATCATTTCCTGCGATTTGTATAAATCCAAGACTTTAATTTACCAGCTGACGGAGTAATAGGTCTTCAATCCTAAAAACATAGCATGATAGATGTTCAGCCAAGCAAACATACTATCACAGTTAATGGTGTTTCCTACAGTGCCATACACAAGTCTGTACTGCTGCTTCCGCAGGGTGATTGTTTTGTCCACCGCTCCTACTACTAGGAAAGATGGATCACAGGTCAAAGCGAGTCCCAGACCCCACAGATTCATTTACCCAGTGTGATTATAGCAGCAAAAGTTGGACGATCGTACCTGCAATTTTAATTTCCATTTTCAGAATGAGAAATCACCAGAGCCTCTGTTTGGTTACCTGACGTGTACACGGGACTGACGTAGTCTATCTTACGGAAACGTGCAGGGTTAAAGGTTTATCGGGAATCTACATTGAGTACGATTCGTCCTGGTGGTTTAACAGATGTCCTAGTTTTCAATAGAACAGACGCTCTAAGAATAGTGAAAGAGGGATGTTATTCGGTGATTTTTGGTTTATCAAGGCAAGGCAAGACTAGGCTCCTAGAGTTGCTTGCCGACCCAGAAACATTATTGTTGCCTTGCCAGGGAACACAGCTAGGTCAAACAAGTTTAACTTCGCATCACATACCTTTAAAACCGGACACAAACCCGATTTACACACCAGCTTGACTATCATAAATAGAGGTCATGTAGGCATAGTTCAAGATATGTTAGAGCAAGAACTTATCACACGTTCAAAGTCTTCAATAGTCCTTTGTGTTTAGTCCCTAAGAAGGATGGAGGTTGGTCTGGTTATTGGTTTTAGCATCAACGAAAATACTATTCCCCAGATAGATTAATACCCGTCCTGAGTGATATATATTGCAATCTTAGGCAAGGAAAATACTTTTATTTAGCAACCTTGATCTGCTTAGCTGATATTGGCTACCTCTTGATGAGAAATTCGAGATATTGCTTAGTACCCTTGTGACATTTTGAATTTTTATGGATGTCATTCGGTCTCCGAAATGCCCCACTGACTGTTCAAAGGATG
>NW_024744357.1:4302762-4305262 GCF_018991925.1 Homarus americanus
ATCAACACTTTGTTTGCTGGTTTAATAGGAACCACAGTATGTGCCTACTTAGATGATCTCATCAGTCAGTAAGGATGACAGTCATCTTGCCAAACCCGTGAAGTTTTCCAAAACTTTCTACAGCAGGACTCAAAGTAAAACTTTCTAAAATGAATTTTAAATCTAGAATACAATTCAGTCTTAGTTGACGATTACATTCATATTGATGATGTTGTTGTCTGTTCGTCCTACAACTGATATGTAGTTTTGGTTTATCTGGATATTATGTTCTTATTAAAGGCAATGCGACATTATCTTCACCCTTGACTAAGCTACTTAGAAGGATGCAACTTTATGAATGCTGAACAAGAGGATAGTTTTATTGCATTGAAGAACACCTGGACAGGGGAATCGGCGCTGACAGCAGCTGGACACACGAGAAAAATTTATAGTAATTGCTTTCGCCAGTCGTAAACTTAATGATGCCGAAACACGTTATTCAGTAACGCAACTAGAAATGTTAGCTGTTGGTTTAGTGAAGAAGTTTAAAGACATATTTTTTGTTATAAAATAACCGTCCATACGGATCACGTCGCAGTGACAGAGCTGTTCCACGGGCAAAATCTTTCAGGCAGACTAGCACGCTGGTTTCTGACCATGCAAGAATTCGACCCTGTGCTCAAGTATTTGCTGAAGAAGTGAATGGTCGCCGACGCCTAGTTGAGAAACAATAGCACCAGTGACGCTGTGTTCGTTCACTCTCAATTAAGGGATGAACAACGTCTAGGTCCATTGTGGTCTTCAGCTTTTTGCCCTAGAGTCGGAGCTAATCTTCCAAGGTTACCTTCCGTTTAGTCAATATGAACTATGAGACAAACATACTCCATCGCTCCAGACAGACAACTAAAGGGGTATTGTTACGCAAATTGTCATACCTGATACACTTCGTACAACGCTAGTAACGTTTTACCACGATGTTCAAGCAGGTCATCCCGACGTGATAAATGCCTTGCGGAAATCAGATTTTTATTTTTTATACTATGAAAGAGACATAGAGCAACATATTGCTAAGTGTTTTATTATGTGCTCGGCATAAGGGTACCACTTTGCCACCGGGTCCACCGATATCCTACACCAGAACGTCCGTTTGACACAGTCGCCATTAACTTGTCACCGGAGTCACCAAGGATCTCCGTACGTACTAGTGTGTGTGTGAATCTTTTCTAGATTTATAATTTTAGTCCCACTGAAGGATAAAACAGCCGAATCTGTGGCTTATGCCTAGTGATTGCACCTCATATGTCCTTTACTACGCCCAGGTTTTCTCTCTGACAACGGATTAGGTTCAAGAACCAACTTTTAGCACAAATACAGTATGTCGAATACGGCATCCAACAAGGTTGTATCACAGCTCATCCTCCGAGGCAAATGGCCTCGTTGAAAGAACCAATCGTAAAATCCTAGAGATCCTTCTATCTAATAGTGAGTCAAATGCACAATGCATGGGAGGATTGGTTACCTCAAGTGGCAGTCTCTGTTAACGGTCGATCAATAACTCCACGAGCAAATAAGTCCTACTACAGTATATTGTTTATGGCACAGACAAACATCTGCTCTATGATGTACTTACAGGCAAGCCATGCCCTGTTTACAACGTCGAGGATTTTGTTACCAAGCAAATCAGCGTTTTCACGGATATTCATCGCCAGTAAGAACATTTAGCAGCATCACGCTGAAATGATTTATAACCATAAACGAGCTAAGACTACATAAAATAGGCGATGCTGTTATGGTGCGAAGAACCTGAACAGAAATCCAAACTTTCGCCCAAATTTGTTGAACCATTCCGCATTATCGCCAAAGAAGCGGGCAACAAATTAAAATTTTGAAGCCAAATTCACAAACTTCAGACATAATCAAACTGCGGACAGACTTAAAGAGGCCCGCAGATTTACTCCCCAGGAATGTTTGATGTCCCAGACACATTTGTCACTAATGATTATCGTTTAAAACTACGTTCTGCGAAACAATTTTGAGATAGATCAACCTTTTCCAGAATGCTGGATCATCGTATTATTGTACCTAGTCCTTTGTTGGCACCTGCACGTGTTGACGTCCACGGAAGTCCTCAAACCAGGTGCCTTAGCGCTGCACTTTGGGAGGAGTTCTCACCGTTGAAGACGTCTTGACCATAAAGTATGAGCTGCACGGTCTACAAAATATTCTACATGCCAGATGGAGTCTATTGATGCTCATCTCCAGACAGCTATGGGCACCCTCGAAACTCTGCGTCAACATTCTAACATTTTACATTATCTACAACAGTAAATCTTCAGTACTACTTCGTCTCAGGTTTTTACAAGAATATTATCGCATCAGCGGACGTTCTAGATTCCATCATCTCAAGATGACATTGCTAGGAAGGTGCGTTCTGAAGCACGAAGAAAGTGGGGTAATAAATTTTTTGGTCTCATTCCAAATCACCCTGTTGCTTTGTGGCACATGCCAGGAACGCAGCTAA
>NW_024744357.1:4310262-4349933 GCF_018991925.1 Homarus americanus
CCTGTTCCATCCGATCCACCTGTCCCACCCGTCGTCCAACTTGCCCCATCCATCCCTCCCACCTGTCCAATCCGTCCCACACACACACACACACACACACACACACACACACACATAAGAGTTCTGATCCTTAACGTAACGCAACGTAAAGGATCTGAGAGCACGGAGGCGTAGACTGATCCGTTTATCCAGAGTGACATAAGGGATCAGATCTCATTCCAAGAGATGTATAGGAAGACGGTGGTTCAGAGGCCCTTCTAATCTGCGAGTTGACGGACATATTTGGGGTTTTTCGGTGTGTATCCAGGGTTTTTTTTTTTTACGGGAATTAGCCCACCCGGGCACAGGTCATACGACCCACGGAGCCTGGGGGCGAAAAAAAAGAACGGAAAGAAATTGTAAATATAGAAAAAAAAGGTTATACTGTATTAATCTACACCACGATACCTTGTTTATTTTGAGTATTTATCTTTTGAGAAGGTATATTATCTAGTAAAGGCAACTCTCTCTCTCTCTCTCTCTCTCTCTCTCTCTCTCTCTCTCTCTCTCTCTCTCTCTCTCTCTCTCTCTCTCAAATCCAGACTATTCGGCCCTGTAAATGTATTCAACGCATATCATTATGTCTAAATCAAATGTAAGTTTGCATATTTTCAGCCACCGGCTGCAACTCTATTAATAAAACGTTTATTATTATTTATTTTAGAACTCACGCGGAGACACAGAACTTAAGTGGAGACAGAGCTCACGTGGAGACACAGAACTCAAGTGGAGACAGAGCTCAGGTGGAGACACAGAACTCAAGTGGAGACAGAGCTCAGGTGGAGACACAGAACTCACGTGGAGACACCCAGGTAAGTCTTTCCAATTCTCACTCTATAACTAAGGTGCGTCTATTAACTATATATATATATATATACTTATATTTTATTCAACACACCGAAAGGTAAGACAATCTTCCCTTTGTCACCTCTGATTGGCTGTAATTATCTACCATTGTTGTCTCATTACCTAACCGTGTCTCTCAGTAGTGTGTGTGTCTCCCAGCCTCTACAGCACACCTCATCAAAAGACAAAAGAAAGACCAATGACCACCTACACTGAAACAACCTACACTGAAACAACCCTCCCTGTTGACGTGGATAAATTACCGAATGTCTTAACACAGGCATAAGTCTCCGTGTTGTGTCGTCCAGCGAGAGAATAAAACTCTAAGATATTTCATACTTTGATAACAATTATTAATATCTTACTTGCCCTTAACTTACTGCCGTTATTCACCCTAAACAACCTCCCAGGCGCAAACTAAGACACGACTCCTTCATAAATTTTCATTTTTCTTAATACAAGTTTACGAGTTTGTGTTACGGGCCACTAAATATCACTAGTGTGTGTGTGTGTGTGTGTGTATAATACTCTACTAAGGCCTTCGTTAGCTACCTCTGTTTAATAGCTATTTTGAAGGTGGTAGCTATTGCATCTGTCTGTCTGTCTGTCTGTCTGTCTGTCTGTCTGTCTGTCTGCCTATTCCTATTCACCTAAAATAATAAGCAGAATAAAAACAAGACGACAGCTCTCTGATACACACAACAAAACACAATTACAATAACAGATAACAAAAAATGTGTGTATATTTGTATGTCTCAACAATATGTGTGTATATCTGTGCGTATGTCTGTGTGTACGTGTATGCATGTTGTTCTGTACCCTACACGTAAGGACATCAAGGTTTCAATTTCATCCCATAAGATTCATAACTAAACTGCTATAAGAACTTGATAATAATCTTGAAGGAACAAAGAAATAATTATATCAGAAATGACATTCACTGAAAATGTTATATAACCTGTTGCCTCTTAGGTTAGGTTAGGTTACGTTAGGTTAGGTTAGGTTAGGTTAGGTTAGGTTGATTCTAAGATTAATAACACCGAATGACCTATTGTGCGTGTCTCTATGTATGTATGTATGTATGTATGTATGTATGTATGTATGTACAGTACAACTCAGCCTTGATTCTTAATTTTCTTTTCCCTCTTGTTATTTAATGAAGGAGGAGGCGGTGTGTGGGTGGTCATTGCCGGGTGAACTGTGGTGCTCGTACTGAGGGTTCGACTAACATCATCAGAGTATTGTTGAAAGAGTACCCTTAGGTGTATTGGTTCTAACATTCATTTGCATTTAATTGGAATAGTGTTGGAGAGACTAAAAGACCCTTGAATTGAATTTGCATGTAGAGTGAGGGTGAGTGACATTATTTGCTTCAGCTGTGGGTCGTCTTAATGTTTGAATGGGGATATGTTTATTTTTTTTTTTTTAGATAATTTAGTGAAGACGATAATATTCATTGGTTGGTTGTGTTCATTATGTATGAGTACAAATATTACATATTTACATATATATTTATAGTCTCCCATGTCCCAGGAAAGAAAAATCTCCCATGTCTCAGGAAAGAAAAGTCTCCCATGTCTCAGGAAAGAAAAGTCTCCCATGTCCCAGGAAAGAAAATAATCTCCCATGTCCTAGAAACCACCAACATGATCACCACTATCACCACCACCACTATAACATTTTCACCATCACCACTACTGTCACACATCACCACTACTGTCACATCTCACCACTACTACTGTCACACAACACACCACTATAACATTATCAACATCACCACTACCATCAAACATCACACCACTATAACATTATCAACATCACCACTACTGTCACACAACACAACACACCACTATAACATTATCAACATCACCACTACTGTCACACAACACACCACTATAACATTATCAACACCACTACTACTGTCACACAACACACCACTATAACATTATCAACATCACCACTACCATCAAACATCACACCACTATAACATTATCAACATCACCACTACTGTCACACAACACAACACACCACTATAACATTATCAACATCACCACTACTGTCACACAACACACCACTATAACATTATCAACATCATCACTACTGTCACATCACCACTACTGTCACACGTCACACCACTATAACATTATCAACATCACCACTACTGTCACACATCACACCACTATAACATTATCAACATCACCACTACTGTCACACATCACACCACTATAACATTATCAACATCACCACTACTGTCACACATCACACCACTATAACATTATCAACATCACCACTACTGTCACACATATCACCACTATAACATTATCAACATCACCACTACTGTCACACATCACACCATTATAACATTATCAACATCACCACTACTGTCACACATCACACCGCTATAACATTATCAACATCACCACTACTGTCACACATCACACCACTATAACATTATCAACATCACCACTACTGTCACACATCACACCACTATAACATTATCAACATCACCACTACTGTCACACATATCACCACTACAACATTATCAACATCACTACTACTGTCACACATCACACCACTATAACATCACCACTACTGTCACACATCACACCACTATAACATTATCAACATCCACTACTGTCACACATCACACCACTATAACATTATCAACATCACCACTACTGTCACACATCACACCACTATAACATTATCAACATCACCACTACTGTCACACATCACACCACTATAACATTATCAACATCATCACTACTGTAACACATCACCACTACTGTCACACATCACACCACTATAACATTATCAACATCACTACTACTGTAACACATCACCACTACTGTCACACAACACACCACTATATCATTATCAACATCACCACTACTACTGTCACACATCACCACTACTGTCACACAACACACCACTATAACATTATCAACATCACTACTACCCCCACACATCACACCACTATAACATCACCACTACCCCCCACATCACACCACTATAACATCACCACTACCCCATATCACCTACCCCACATATCACCACTACCCCACATATCACCACTACCCCTACACATCACACCACTATAACATCACCACTACCCCACACATCACACCACTATAACATCACCACTACCCCCACACATCACACCACTATAACATTATCAACATCACCACCACTGTCACACATCACCACTACTGTCACACATCACCACTACTGCCCACATCACACCACTATAACATTATCAACATCATCACTACTGTCACATCACACCACTCTAACATTATCAACATCATCACTACTGTCATCACAACTACTATCACACATCACCACTACTATAACATTATCAACATCACCACTACTGCCACACATCACACCACTATAACATCACCACTACTGTCACACATCACACCACTATGACATTATCAACATCATCACTACTGTCACATCACCACTACTGTCACACATCACCACTACTATAACTTATCAACATCACCACTACTGTCACACATCACACCATAATAACATTATCACATCACCACTACTGTCACACATCACCACTACTATAACATTATCAACATCACCACTACTGTCACACATCACACCACTATAACATTATCAACATCACCACTACTGTCACACATCACACCACTATAACATTATCAACATCATCACTACTGTCACATCACCACTACTGTCACACATCACCACTACTATAACATTATCAACATCACCACTACTGTCACACATCACACCACTATAACATTTTCAACATCACCACTACTGTCACACATCACCACTATAACATCACCACTACTGTCACACATCACACCACTATAACATTTTCAACATCACCACTACTGTCACACATCACACCACTATAACATTATCAACATCACCACTACCCCACACATCACACCAATATAACATCACCACTACCCCCACATCACACCACTATAACATCACCACTACCCCACACATCACACCACTATAACATCACCACTACCCCCACACATCACACCACTATAACATCACCACTACCCCCACACATCACACCACTATAACATCACCACTACCCCACATCACACCACTATAACATCACCACTACCCCCACACATCACCACTACTGTCACATCACACCATTATAACATTATCAACATCACCACTACCCCCACACATCACACCACTATAACATCACCACTACCCCATCACACCACTATAACATCACCACTACCCACATATCACCACTACCCCCACATATCACCACTACCCCCCACATATCACCCACTACCCCACATATCCACACTACTACATATCACCACTACCCCTACACTATAACATCACCACTACCCCCACACATCACACCACTATAACATTATCAACATCACCACCACTGTCACACATCACCACTACTGTCACACATCACACCACTATAACGTTATCAACATCACCACTACCCCCACACATCACCACTACTGTCACACATCACACCACTATAACAATATCAACATCACCACTACTGTCACACATCACACCACTATAACATCACCACTACCCCCACATATCACCACCACTGTCGAATGTTCCAATCATCTTATATAATATACTCCAGAGTAGCCCTGTCAGCCGTTGCATTGGTATTCAACGTTAATATAATTATGGGAAAGATAACTCGGTCTAAACAGTTACGATCCAGGGAAGTGCCTCCTCTCGGGGTCAGGAGGAGTAAGCGTCTAATGTAACAGCGTTTTTTCAAGAATCGTCCTCAAGTGTCTGTAGGTGGTACTCTGACCCTCTTCTTGGACCCGCCCCCACGGGAAACACGATGGCCAAACCTCGATAACATGCCAAGTGTACAACTCCGTGACTTAAATCGAGTTGACGCTCTTATCAACAACCGCCCGTGTACACTGTTTGTGGATTCAGGCTGTACCACGTTTTTGATGGAGTACCAAATGGCTGTCAACCTTGATATTCTACAGTACGTTCATCATACAGTTTAATAGAAATTAGTGATTTTTACTAAGACTATACCTGTCCAGTTTTATGTGGTGAAAGACATCGAGGTCAAATTTTAAAATGGTGTGGCTTTCACCTGCACCATTTTAATCCAGCCGCAAGAAGCCAAAGGATTACCCAAAGGAATGCTCTTGGACAACAGCACCCTCCGTGATAAACGTATCATCCAAACATTCAACAAAAAATTCTCTACCTTATATTTCACCAATCCCAAAGTGCTCAAATGTCCCTCCAAGAACCAAGATGTTCTTTATAATATCAAGGCTCACGGAACTGAAGCCCTAGAAGAGCCCTCACTCAATATCGTCATCGACTCCGGTGCAAAAGATTTTTACATTTCCAAAAATTGTTGGAAAAATAAATTGGGGTTATGTGTTCGTCCAGAAAAAGTTAGGATACAAGTGGCCCCCAACACGTTTATACACGGCGGCTGGCTCAGAGACATGTCGATCGAGGGTATTGACCTTCTTATGGGGTTAAATACTCTGGCTAGGCACCTCAGCAGTCTAGACTACTACGGCAACAAACTATATATGAAGGTCGGTCATAAGGTTTATGCCTTCGACACACACCGAACCCAACATTTTGACTGAGCTCAATAAAAGTGATGTCACCAAAACGGACCGAACCCAACATTTTGACTGAGCTCAATAAAAGTGATGTCACCAAAACGGACCGAACCCAACATTTTGACTGAGCTCAATAAAAGTGATGTCACCAAAACGGACCGAACCCAACATTTTGACTGAGCTCAATAAAAGTGATGTCACCAAAACGGACCGAACCCAACATTTTGACTGAGCTCAATAAAAGTAATGTCACCAAAGCGGACCCAAAGTATGACTGAAAATCAAAATTAAATAAAAATATATACGTATTATATTGTGTTTTATTTAATGAATTAATATACAATATTTAGTTATTATTTCTTGATAATGTTTGAAGTTTATTTTATCAATTATTATACGTCTGATATTTTATATTCAAAGTTATGATAATTATTACTAGACACATTTTTATATTGACATGCTAATTATATTTTATATGAGTGCAACAACCCTAACCTAACATATTCTAACCTAACCTAACCTAACCCAACCTAAACTAAACTAACCTAATCTCAAGTTTGTGAAGAAACATTTTGCCGTCAGGGAACACGGTGGTTCCCACGTGAATGAAATCATTACCTGAGAGTTCTATAATTTGATGAAGAAATATGCTCCCAGCTCGTGCTTCAAGACCATCAGGTAAACTTGATCACAATAATCAACAGTGAACAACATTTGATACTGTCTATAACACGATTGAAAAAAAAATAATATATATATATATATATATATATATATATATATATATATATATATATATATATATATATATATATATATATATACAGAAAAGTGTGTAAGTGTGTGTGTGTGTGTGTGTGTGTGTGTGTAAGCCTCGATGACAGCAACAGGTGTTGATTCAGTAACATGGTCATCTGTGACACCTCTGTACTGCAGCCTGGGTTAAGCTGCTCGTCTCGTTCCGGCAGGTGGAATGCAACCGTTCAGGTACACCGTGATGGGTGAAACCTGTGTGGGTATTACCTCATGGTGTTCTGTGTGGTGGTGATGATGACACTACTACTGCTACTACTAACATAATAATAATAACAAATAATAATAATACCAGGAATAATTATAGTAGTAATAGTTGTTGTTGCAATAATAATAACAATAATAATAATAATAATAATAATAATAATAATAATAATAATAATAATATTAATAATTCCTTCATTCTTGTTTATAACAATATATTTAAGCTTCCTCTACTTGGGATAACATAACAGATATAATTCATCCTTATCTTAATATAAGAGAAAAAGATCCAAACGAAATCTAATGAAATAAACTTGATCCCAACATTTCCAGGTAAGTATTTGCCCAGGTAATTGCCTTGAAAGTATAAACATTGAGAAGTAACCTGATAATTTGTTTAAAATCTCAGTAACATTACCTAGAAACATTACCTATATCATTGTTACATAATAATGGCGTGATATATTTCTCTGAGAACTATATGTTTTATATCTCACGATCTTGAGAGCAAATGGGATAATCTTTCATGTCATTCAAGGTGTGAGAAGAGTCAGGTGTCCAACCTAGTAGAAACACGGTGGGGGTTTTATCTGGCTGGTGTGGGTTTATTTTCTTATGTTCTTATGTGCAAGTGCAGCGTACTTAATATTGGAAGAACAAATACTTATAATGTATACAGCCTTAACAACATCAACCTAGAGAAGTCGACTTGTGAAAGAGACCTAGGGGTACTTGTAAGCCCGGACCTACGGCCTAGAAAACAGTGCGTTAATGTTCGAAATAAGGCAAACAGAGTATTGGGTTTTATATCTAGAAGTGCAGAGGTCTTATTGCAAATATATCTTGCGCTAGTCAGGCCGCACCTCGATTATGCGGTTCAGTTCTGGTGCCCCTATTATAGAATGGATATAAATTCACTGGAGTCGGTGCAGCGAAGAATGACAAAAATGATTCCGGGACTTAGAAACCTTCCATATCAGGATAGGTTAAAGAAACTTAACTTGCATTCCCTTGAAAGACGAAGAGTGCGGGGAGATATGATAGAAGTATTTAAGTGGGTGAAAGGAATCAATAAAGGAGATATAGATAAAGTTCTTATAATATCCGAGCAGGATAGGACTCGGAACAACAGTTCAAGTTGGATAAGTTTAGGTTTAGGAGGGAGATAGGAAGAAACTGGTTCACAAATAGGGTGGTGGACGAGTGGAACAAGCTTAGCAACTTTGTAGTAAGTGCGGGAACTCTGGAAAGTTTCAAAAGGAGGCTAGATAGATTCATGGATGATAGAGAGTGGTAGTAACTCTCGACAGGAGCTGCCATGCACAGGCCAACCGGCCTATTGCAGCCTCCTTATTTTCTTATGTTCTTATGTCTAGGAAGTCTTCAGATCCATATTCGCCTACAATGTTGTCCCAGTTAATATTTCTGAAGTTGAAATCCCCCATAATGCACAGGTTGTTATATTTTGCTGCCCTACTCATTTCCTGCCATATGGGCTGAGCTGCTTCTTTGCCAAGACTTGGGGGCCTGTAAATCACTCCCATAATTAGTTTTTCTCTTCCTTCCGTGATTTCTACCCACACAGACTCGGTTCCTATTTCACCCTTTATTGAATTATTAATACAACATTTTAATGTATCCTTGACGAAGAGTGCGACCCCTCCCCCCTTCCTACCTTCCCTGTCCTTGTGAAAAAGGTTGTACCCTTCTATGTGGTACTCTGATAAAAAAATTTTGCTCGCCAGATTCATCCAAGTTTCGGTGATTGCTATGACGTCTACATTCTCGGTACATACAACCTCTCTCAGCAAGTCTATTTTATTTCTAACGCTCCTACTGTTTGTATAGTATACATTTAAACCTACCCTTCCCTGGTCCTGTTTTACCCCTTGTCCTGAGCAACTAATTTTACTTCCCAGGAAGTGCTTGTTTTTTGACTCCCACTTTCCCCGACCTCTCTCTACTGGCGAAACCCCCCCTTCGGAGTGACAATTTCACGCTCCAGGGATGCAGACAACGTCTTTACTCCCTCACGATACAAGTGTACTCCGTCGCGACAGAACAGGTAGTCGTTGCCATAGAATCGTTGCCAGTTATCAATGAATGCCCAACCATTGTTTGCACAATGTTTTTCCAGTCGGCAATTTATAGCAATTGCCCTGGACAGCCATTCACGACCAACCTCTCTTCTAGGCAAGACACCACATACTATCGGGATCCCTCCCCTATCCCTAATCTTCCCCAGCGCCTCCCTATACCTCTTGAAAAGTTCCTCACTCCTAACCTTACCTACGTCGTTTCCTCCCACTCTAAGACACACTACTGGCTTGGTACCCTCCCCTGACAAAACCCTGTCTAACCTCTCGGCTACATGCCCTATCCCAGCCCCAGGAAAACACACCCTAGTCCTACGTTTCCTATCTCTCGCACAAAAAGCCCTATCTACAAACCGCACCTGGCTGTCCCCAACTCGTCGTCAGGTGTTGATGTGAAGGACGTGATCATGGATAAGGAGATGTCTTATATGCAAAAAAAAAGTCTGTTTTGATATATGTTTGTAGTAATCCCCAATGATTTACTAACAATAAGAATCTTATCTCTATTTCGTGAGAGTTTGTTAAGTCTTCAAGTATAACCAAATGATCTTCACTCCAACTTCTGACACACCCACTGACGTACAATGATAAGGTAATTAACATCATAGAACTTGTAAATTAAAGGCAACCAACCTGATGTAAACGAAGATGATTGAGTGGTATTGATTTTATTTTTATAACACGTCTCTATAAACGATTTTATTTTTATTTATTTTTTTCTTACAGGAACGAACAGGACAGTCTAAATTTCCATCCTGGTAAACCAACAACTTTTAAAAGAAAGATGCGGATGTTGAATATAACGTGATTTTTCCTGCCACCTGAGTAAAGGAAAGCGTATGCAACTTTGAGGTGCGAGGCAAAGATGTGAAAATGTAAAGGATCAGTAAACAGCGCGACGATTTGTCCAAACACCAGGAACCGGGAGGAAGAGGTTGGGTAAATGGTGGGAGTTTGTTTTCTCTCAGCGGCGGGTCTTGGCGGCCGGTCTGACGCACCTCACCCAGCTCATTCAGATCCGTTTAAATTTTCATTAATACTTTGTAAATGATCTTGTTTTAAGGTGCTCCCGTTGCTCTTACTTAGGGTGTTTTAGATTTCTCGAACCGCCTTGGGTGCCATTGTGTTATTTTGGGGTTTTAATTATGAGAGACAGATCATGTCATTTCGCTTCACAGTCTGCTCACGTAATATTAACAGGAATCATGTCACTTCACAGTCTGCTCATGTAATATTATGACAGGAATCATGTCACTTCACTTCGCAGTCTGCTCACGTAATATTAACAGGAATCATGTCACTTCACAGTCTGCTCACGTAATATTGACAGGAATCATGTCACTTCACTTCGCAGTCTGCTCACGTAATATACCTAGGAGGTGATTTTGAGCTTGGGGTCTTTGGTCCATTTTTGTGGATGACTATGAGGTCCTGGAGTTAAACTGTTGTTGTTAAAGGGTTAAACCGCCTCCAAAAGGGTTAAACCATCGTCCTCAAGGGGTTAAACCATCGTCCTCAAAGGGTTAACTGTATAGTATAGATAGATGTAGCTAAACAGAAATATTTCCGAAACGATGTAACGTAAAAGTCACCTTCGTCAAACACGTGACCAGTAAGATAAATGACTGAGTTTGTCCTAAGTCTTGTTGATGTTGTCGTTGGAGCGGAGATGTTAGAGTCGACACGAGGGTCAAGGAAGGAGAGAAGGAGGGAGGGAGGGAGGGATGTGGGAGGGAGGGGGGAGAGAGATGGAGGAGGGAGGGACAGTTTTGGTCTTTAAGAATAAGGTGAGAAAAGCTCAAGAGACACCAGAGCAGAAGTTAAAACAGACGAGGACCTCCCTGAATACAAGGTGGGGCGTCAGGCGTCACACACACACACACACACACAAACACACACACACACACACGGACACTCCTCACAGGTGGAAGTACGTGGATGACTGCACTGTGGAGGTTACAGTGGACAACACCTGACCGGACTACTCATCGCTACAAGGCACCCTGGACAGGCTACAGGCATGGACTACGGGGAACAAGGTCACCATCAACCACACCAAAACCGTAGTCATGCACATCAACACCGCCACCACTCCAGTGCAAGCTTCAGCAGTCACAGTGGGTGCCAATCCTCTCCAGTTAGTGCAGTCTGCCAAACTCCTGGGTGTAACTATAGACCACAAACTGGACTCTACATGCTACGACGACTCAGGTCACTTGGGGCACCCACGCCAGAGCTGAGGACTATCTACAACGCCTTTATTCTCCCAAAATTAACGTATGCGTCACCAGCCTGGTCGTCTTCTCTCAACTCCACCCAACAACGTCGGCTAGAGAAGGTACAGAAGAGGGCAGTCCCCCGCCCACCTCGCGCAGTCCGCCACTACAACAACATTCAGCCCATAAGAGCCCGCACTGATAGATATAAGAATAGCACCATCCCATCTATTGTTAAAATAATAAATAGCTCCTGATTTATGTACTGTACAGACCTGTATATTATTATGTCTAAATCACATGCAAGTTTGTATATTTTCAGCCACCGGCTGCAACTCTATAAATAAACCGTTTATTATTATTATTATCATTATCATTATTATTATTATCATTATCATTATTATTATTATTATTATTATTATTATTTACACCCAACACCAAATTAAAGTCGACACAGGTACGAGGGTGTGAGAATCACCTCAACATAAAGGTGTTGGTTGAGGCAAAGAGATTCCCTAAAGTAGAAAAGAGAAACTGGCAACTTTCTTCTTTAAAGTCTATTGAAATTGATAAATAATATGACTAGTTGTTTTGGCTGGAGTAAACAGCGTGAACACTGCAGCGAGACAAACATTTACTGCAGGTAAAAGGAAGTCATAAAGAAAGAAATATTCTGAGTCAGAAATTCTGCGACATTACTTTTCCTGACATCCACTTTCTGTTTAATATGGTCACAGTGTGGGCCACTGCAGTGTGGGCCACTCAGGTGTATGGCCACAGTGTGGAGGACAGTGTTGGCCACAGTAACGTTCATGGCCACAGTGTGGGTCACATTCAGGTGCATGGCCAAACTGTGGGGGTACACAGTGGGCCACACTGTACAGCTACACTATAGAGGACACATACAGTAGGGCCACACTGTTCGGGACACCTGGCCACACCTTATCAACCATCGTCACCTGAACATGACAGCCTCGACCAATTATTTTATCTCAATATTTGGTGAGAGTGAGACCTGTAGAGGAGGAGGAGGAGGAGAATAAGAAGAAAAAAAAAGAAGAAATTACAAAATTAATAATACAGACGAAATCACATAAAATTATCAAGCACGCTGAAATTGTTTTTATTTTCTTGCGTACAGTAAGTGGTGCTGTACTAGTGAACTACAGTAAGTGGTGCTGTACTGGTGAACTACAGTAAGTGGTGCTGTACTGGTGAACTACAGTAAGTGGTGCTGTACTGGTGAACTACAGTAAGTGGTGCTGTACTAGTGAACTACAGTAAGTGCTGTACTATGAACTACAGTAAGTGGTGCTGTACTAGTGAACTACAGAAAGTGGTGCTGTACTAGTGAATACAGTAAGTGGTGCTGTACTAGTGAACTACAGTAAAGTGGTGCTGTACTGGTGAATCATGGTAAGTGGTGCTGTACTAGTGAACTACAGGTGGTGCTGTACTAGTGAACTACAGTAAGTGGTGCCAATACTAGTGAACTACAGTAAGTGGTGCTGTACTAGTGAACTACAGTAAGTGGTGCTGTACTAGTGAACTACAGTAAGTGGTGCTGTACTAGTGAACTACAGTAAGTGGTGCTGTACTAGTGAACTACAGTAAGTGGTGCTGTACTAGTGAACTACAGTAAGTGGTGCTGTACTAGTGAACTACAGTAAGTGGTGCCACCAGGTGAACCAGAAGTGGTGCTGTACTAGTGAACTACAGTAAGTGGTGCTGTACTAGTGAACTACAGTAAGTGGTGCTATTAGTGAACTACAGTAAGTGGTGCTGTACTGGTGAACTACAGTAAGTGGTGCTGTACTAGTGAACTACAGTAAGTGGTGCTGTACTGGTGAACTACAGTATGGTGCTGTACTGGTGAACTACAGGTGGTGCTGTACTAGTGAACAGTGAAAGTGGTGCTGTACTAGTGAACTACAGTAAGTGGTGCTGTACTAGTGAACTACAGTAAGTGGTGCTGTACTGGTGAACTACAGTAAGTGGTGCTGTACTGGTGAACTAAGGTGCGGTGCTGTACTAGTGAACTACAGTAAGTGGTGCTGTACTAGTGAACTACAGTAAGTGGTGCTGTACTGGTGAACTACAGTAAGTGGTGCTGTACTGGTGAACTACAGTAAGTGGTGCTGTACTAGTGAACTACAGGTGAAAGTGTACTAGTGAACTACAGTAAGTGGTGCTGTACTGGTGAACTACAGTAAGTGGTGCTGTACTAGTGAACTACAGTAAGTGGTGCTGTACTGTGAACTACAGTAAGTGGTGCTGTACTAGTGAACTACAGTAAGTGGTGCTGTACTAGTGAACTACAGTAAGTGGTGCTGTACTGGTGAACTACAGTAAGTGGTGCTGTACTGGTGAACTACAGTAAGTGGTGCTGTACTAGTGAACTACAGTAAGTGGTGCTGTACTAGTGAACTACAGTAAGTGGTGCTGTACTAGTGAACTACAGTAAGTGGTGCTGTACTGGTGAACTACAGTAAGTGGTGCTGTACTAGTGAACTACAGTAAGTGTGTGCACTGGTGAACTACAGTAAGTGTGCTGTACTAGTGAACTACAGTAAGTGGTGCTGTACTAGTGAACTACAGTAAGTGGTGCTGTACTAGTGAACTACAGAAGTGGTGCTGTACTAGTGAACTACAGTAAGTGGTGCTGTACTAGTGAACTACAGTAAGTGGTGCTGTACTGTGAACTACAGTAAGTGGTGCTGTACTAGTGAACTACAGTAAGTGGTGCTGTACTAGTGAACTACAGTAAGTAGCTGTACTGGTGAACTACAGTAAGTGGTGCTGTACTAGTGAACTACAGGTGGTGCTGTACTGGTGAACTACAGTAGTGGTGCTGTACTAGTGAACTACAGTAAGTGGTGCTGTACTAGTGAACTACAGTAAGTGGTGCTGTACTGGTGAACTACAGTAAGTGGTGCTGTACTGGTGAACTACAGTAAGTGGTGCTGTACGAGAACTACAGGTGGTGCTGTACTGGTGAACTACAGTAAAAGGTACTGGTGAACTACAGGTGTGTGCAATGGTGAACTACAGTAAGTGGTGCTGTACTAGTGAACTACAGGTGGTGCTGTACTAGTGAACTACAGTAAGGTGCTGTATGAGGAACTACAGTAAGTGGTAGGGTTAAGTGAGTTACAAGTAAAGCCTTTTCTTTAGTTTCAGCCCTCAACCCTCCTCCCCCCCACAGCTGTAATTGAGAGGAAAACACAACGTGATACAATTTCCACAAGAGTTAGTTCAAATATTTTCCATCGGCCGCCATCCTCAGCTAAGCCCGCAAGGCTAATGGCTTTGGATACTAACAGACAAAACCGATTTTTTTCAGCGAGTCACCGATAAATCCGAGCGTGTTGACAGATTTTGGGCGTGTCTAACGGAGTAACCGACAAATCTATGCGTGAAGATTTTGGGCGTGTACAACACAACCAACGGTAACCGACAAATCATGTTGACAGATTTTGGGCGTGTCTAACGGAGTAACCGACAAATCTATGCGTGTTGACAGATTTTGGGCGTGTCGAACCGAGTAACCGACAAATTTGGGCGTGTCGAACATTTAATATATTAAGTAAGTGAGTTTGATGATATATTACGACATTTATTTACTGTCAAAAATTTGTTATTAGTTATAATGATTAATGTGCATCACCACACTCGCTCCTTGAAGTTATTCTTACGTCACAGAGAGAGAGAGAGAGAGAGAGAGAGAACGCTTACACACAGATTAATACTCCTTTTTAATCTCTGGGAAGGGATTAATTTACTCTTGATGCGAAGTTTATATTCGATTCTGGTCGATGGGACGTGTTCGATTTTTATTAACTCAGAAAATAGAAGTAAAATTTCTATTACAATTAAAAAGAGAATTGTTGATTCCTTGTCGAGATTGTTGTTAAAAAAAAAAGAGAGACTTTAACCAAAAAAATTAATAAAAACTTTAGAGGAAGATAAAGTAATTTAAATCGAGTGTTGATAAATTGAGTATCTATGGTATTTGATTTCCCACACACAGCACAGCACAGTATAGTACAGCACAGCACAGCGCAGCACAGCACAGTATAGTACAGCACAGCGCAGCACATCACAGCCCAGCCAGTTAGTTATCAGGAATCAGCAGGACCTTTTGTGGTACCTAGCTGTTTTGATGGTGTGTGTGTCTGTGTGTGTAGGCCACTACTGGTGATGGAGGAATCTTATGAGTTGGTGGTACTTTCACCTAAATAAAACACATGAAAAAAAAATAAAAAAAAAAAAGTTCCACCTTAGATATTGAAATAACAAAAAAAAAGGTTGAGTTCACTGACATTGAAACAACAAAAACAAATAAAAGTTCGAGGAGATACAACAAATCAAGTTTGGTTTTTCCTCCCTCCAGCGTTCTCTCTCGTAACTATAAAAAAGTGAGGTTTTTTTATCGTACCGACTAAAAGCCTTCTCTCACACTATACAGCTTTTTTTGTGGGGACTTTTATAACACAACTTCACAAACGATTATTATAAAACAGTCATTTTCTTAATATATTCCTATAATTGTTTTTCTTGAATTAAACTCAATCCAAAACGCGAAAACATGAATCCAAACACCGAAAATATCCAAACTTCGAAAACATCCAATCAAACTCCGAAAACATCCAATCAAACAGCGAAAACAACCCATCCAAACATTGAACAAATCCACCCAAACAGCGAAAACATTCATCCAAACAACAAAAACATCCATCCAAACAGCGAAAACATAAATCCGATCAACGAAAACATCATCCAAACATCAAAAAAATCCATCAAAAACATCCATCCAAACACCGAAAACATCCATCCAAACAACGAAAAAATCCATCCAACATCGAAAACATTCATCCAAACACGAAAAACCCTTCAAACATCGAAAACATCCAATCAAACAGCGAAAACATCCACCCAAACAGCGAAAACATCCATCCAACATGAAAACATCCATCCAAACACCGAAAACATCCATCCAAACACCGAAAACACCCATCCAAACAAACAAACATTCACCCAGACACACACAATACATCCATACTTCTCCAAGATCTTATAAAACAAATGATGAAATGGATTTTTTAACCACTATATCGTCTGTTCCATCTGTGAGTCATAAAGGGTAAACAGCCAATTAGGTGGGGGTTTTTGTTACGACGTTATGCCGTTTTTTTCAGTATCCACTCAAGGTCAGATTACCTACACTGTATTGTGATGGGTATAATTAATTAGCTCTACGGTGTAATAAAAGACGTAATTATTTTGTTTGAGTCATCGGGTGTCTGTTTTTAATGAGTATAAATTTAATGTTATATAAGTAGGTACTTTCGCCTTGATGTTTAAGTAAGGAATAATATAATAAATAAAACGGTAATGCCTTGTGCTTTTCGCCCGTGATATTTTCCCGTGATATTGATGAACTATATCGTCGTCTTCTCTTGTATCTTAGCAACAGGCGGACAGACAACAGCACCAATAGATGATGGCTGAATGTGAAGATGAGCTGAACGTGATGAAGCGGCCAGTGAACGTGCGATACTCTCTACTTGGATTAAAAAATAACAATAAAAACACACTATTCGACTCCTAGGTTCTTGTCGCCCCGAAAATCTTTTAGCCTGTAAAACTGAGTGGAGTTTGAAAGCCAAAAAATCCAGCAGGTACTGATTGGACAATGTAGTGTAGAGCGCGGGATGGTGACCTCGTTCCGGGTCATGGAGGGATAGAGGGAGGGTTCAATCACTACCCGGGGAAACAACAGCCCGGATTTTGTGTTTTTTTTTTATTGTGAGGTAAGTTAACGAACACATCTACACAGTGCAATAGTATATATATAGAAGATGGCGTAACGCAAAGTTGATGTGAGCCAACTATTTTTAAGCCAAAAGATTGGTTTTGTGGTTAAGTTGCTAGTGTACTAGTCTTGTAATTCACGGATCACTGGTTAGATTCCCGACCAGAGTGGAGGATTGAGTTCTCCCTTTGTACACTGATTAATAGATAGATAAGTTATTAGGTGTGTTGGTCGCTGCAGGAAGAACCACTAACACTGTGTCACGAGGATGTGTAACCCACCAGCACATGTCCCTCCACCTCTCCTGTGTCACTGAACCAGGTAGAAGTGCAGGCGACTGTAGGTGATACGATGAAAACAAACACAGCATTGCCACATCTAACAAAATGCACCATATACTGTACCAGGTGGAAGTGGAGGCAACTGACTGTACAGTACATGACGGTGAGAGCTGAAATCTTGGGTCAACAACCTGGCAAATAAATCCTCGTGTTGTCAGCCTCCAGCAGAGAGATTACAGTTTATTCTTCAAACGTTTCACAGAGATTACAGTTCCCCGTCCCTCTGCTCTACACCCCTCGGCCGCCTCACCCTTCCTTCAACACCCACATGTTATTATGTAATATATCAATGAGAGACAGACACTAACAGACACTAACACAGACACTAACACAGACACTAACACAGACACTAACAGACACTCAACAGACACTAACAGACACTCAAATACAGACACTAACACAGACACTAACACAGACACAACACACAGACACTAACAGACACTAACAGACATCAACACAGACACTAACACAGACACTAACACAGACACCAACAGACACTAACAGACACTAACACAGACACTAACAGACACCAACACACACAACAGACACTCAACAGACACTAACACAGACACTAACAGACACTCAACAGACACCAACACAACCACTAACAGACACTAACACAGACACTAACACAGACACTAACAGACACTAAATACAGACACTAACAGACACCAACACAGACACCAACAGACACTCAACACAGACACTAACAGACACTAACAGACACTAACACAGACACTAACAGACACTAACAGACACTAACAGACACTAAAACACAGACACTAACACAGACACTAACAGACACCAACACAGACACTAACAGACACAACACAACCACTAACAGACACTCAACACAGACACTAACAGACACTCAACAGACACTAACAGACACTAACACAGACACACACAGACACTAACACAGACACACACAGACACCAACAGACACTCAACACAGACACCAACAGACACTCACACAGACACACAGACACCAACAACAGACACTCAACACAGACACTAACAGACACTAACAGACACTCAACACAGACACCAACACAGACACCAACAGACACTAACACAGACACTCAACAGACACTCCAACACAAGACACCAACACAGACACCAACAGACACTAACACAGACACTAACAGACACCAACAGACACTAACACAGACACTAACAGACACCAACAGACACTAACACAGACACTAACAGACACTAACACAGACACTAACAGACACTAACACAGACACTAACAGACACTAACAGACACTAACACACGACACTAACAGACACTAACAGACACTAACACAGACACTAACAGACACTAACACAGACACTAACAGACACTAACACAGACACTAACAGACACTAACACGACACTAACAGACACTTAACAGACACTAACAGACACTAACACAGACACTAACAGACACTAACACAGACACTACACAGACACTAACAGACACTAACAGACACACAACACAGACACTAACAGCATAACAGACACTAACAGACACTAACACAGACACTAACACAGACACTAACAGACACTAACAGACACTAACACAACCATAACAGACACACACAAACACTAACATGCACTAACACAGACACTAACAGACACTAACATACACTAACACAGACTAACACAGACACTACAGACACTAACAGACACTAACAGACACTAACAGACACTAACAGACACTAACACAGACACCAACACAGACACTAACATACACTAACACAGACACTAACAGACACTAACAGACACTAACACAGACACTAACACAACCACTAACACAGACACAGGGTTCATTCAGGTGTGGTCAGGTAAGTAATTAGTCAAATAGTATAATAGTAATTAACCATCAAAGGTCTAACCTAACCACCTCCCTAACCTAACCTAACCTAACCTAACCTCAGACTCTCACTATTTTGGAGATTAGATTAGGTGAGGTTGTTCTAAGTCACCTGGGACGGTCGATCAAGAGAATATTTACCACTGAATATATTACCTTCAAGTTAGGAATTAGTGACACTTGTATAATATAAATCTTCCCGGAATGGTAACTATATAAATTGAAGTTGAAACTATTATAAATTGAAATCGATATATACATCTTTGTCGTCCCGATGATTGATTACAATTGCGTGTGTGTGTGTGTGTCTAAACTTCAAAGTAAAGGACACGCGTTTACACCCTTAAACATAACAACAATGTATACATCCTCACCTTCCCCCCAAATAAAAAATCTACATACCTGAGTTAAATTCGACCCCTGTCCATTAAGGCATCAATATCTGGGCTCCAAATTACGTACTATACCTTGGCGACAAACACATTATTTATTGCCAGTACTCACACCTGAATCACCTCCTCGTGCTCACTGGTAGTTAGGTCATATATTGAGTTAAAGGTTGACGCATTTAGATATCTAAGAAATAAGGAACTAGTGATGAAACCATTAGTCTGAATTTATAACAACAGAGAAAAATTGTATTATCGAAATGACTAGAGTTGACTGACTGCGTGTGACCTTGGGCAACATCTCAGGCCAGGTATTTCCTGTTATGTTAAGGTTAGGTTAGGGTAGGGTAGGGTAGGGTAGGGTAGGGTAGGGTAGGGGAAGGGTAGGGTAGGGTAGGGTAGTAGTAGGTAGGGTAAGAGGGGTGTAAGGTAGGGTAGGGTAGGTTACGTCGTCATTAACAAACAGTACATACTTGGGAGAATATGTGACATTTTCAGAGTAGACATAATGGTAGAAGACAAAGTGGCGGCATAAGTCGTGGGTGTCATTGTAATAAATATCGTCCATACGTCACAAGTACTGTGTTTATTATAGGAACATCTTATCAAATGGGTTAATAAGAATTATAGGAATAAAATATGAATTATATTAACAAACGAACGTTATTATTTTAGTTCCTATTATTATTGTGATTATTATTACTTTGTTTTAATTGTAATTAATTTAATAATTATATGTTTTTCATTTGTATTCAAATATTCAATGTCATACATGTATTAATATTCATGAAAAAATTAAGTATTTGTAGACCGAATCAAGTTGACAAGCTATTCACGTGAACTGTGGTCAGGTCACTTGGCCTCAGGTGCACTCATCACAGCATCAAGGTGGGAGTGGTAAAGTCATTTACTTGGGTCATGAGTTTGGAAGGAATCACTCGGTAATATTTTAATAAAACATTCCTAATATACTATAATTTATTCTATATTTATTTTGTTATTCTTAATATAATTTATTTTATATTCCTATAATTCATTCATCCCAATATATTTTATAACATAATCCTATAATTAAAACATTATTTCTAACAGAATTTGTGATGTATGGACGAGTTTTATCCATCCAACCTATATCTGAAGGCTATGTTAGGTTATATTATGGTTAGGTTATTTATATTAGTTATATTAAGGTTAGGTTATATTATGGTTAGGTTATGTTATATTAAGGTTAGGTAGGGAGATGAAAAGAACTGACGGAGCGTGTGACAAGTGGTGCTCCTGGTCCCTGAGGTGGCAAGGTAAACTATAACACTGACCTACACCTGATTACTGTTGGTCCCAGGTGAATCCAACTGACCAACCTCCCAGTAAACTCCGTTGGCGCCACACTCTTCGTAAACAGCTTACCTGTACCCGTAATAACGCTGCTTCAAGTCTTATGACTGCACAAGATTACACACAGTTCATTATCTACCAAACCTGGAGACATTAACATTATACTGAAGGGATAACAGCATCTTACAGCAAAAGGTTAATTTGTAAGTGTTAGAAAAGCAAATGTTGAGGAGTAATCAAGTTTAATTAAGAAGATTTACCTGTAGTATTAGGGAGGTCAGACTCAGGTATGATGGGGGGGGGGGGTAACTAGGAGGTAATTTATCATCCTTGGGAACACCTGCCCACCCTCTTATCTGTCAGGAGTTTGCGGTGTCATACGGAGACCCAGTTTGACCTGACCCGCGAAGGTGTGTTGCCGGTAAACTAATTTTCCTCGACTAATTGCATAACAAACTTGTATAAAAACAACGTAATTCTATTTATTAAGGATTTAAATGTAAGGCAATTAATATATGAAAAATTAGAGGCTAGAGTTGTTATATAAAAGGGCTGTTAGGGTAGAATATTTGATGTGAAAGTAAAAATACACACACATAAAAAACAGTACGTATTGGAACCTTAACCATGCTGGAGGCGGGACCAATTTTTTTTTTTAAGGAAGGGGACGGTCGGATTTATGTATGTGCACAGACAGCCACGGGAGAGCTACCACAACAGGTCAGCCCGAGTCATGATACAACAATCCAGTCACACTCTCAAGCTGCTGATATTCTTCGCGATCATGGTTCCCTGTGGTTATTTCTACTCCTACGCCTCTACCACAAAACACCAACACAGCCGACGTACCACAAGGAGCATGCACACATACGTACCACAACGATTCCAAACAGTCCTGGACGAGCATGGACGACTTAAAGAGCAGGTGATGTCAGCACTTTACGAGCTGATCCCTGACATGCCAGAAACACACCTCAACGACCCGGACCCCCTCTGTATGTTGTCTTTCCTGAAGGTGAACAAGAAATTCATCCGTGAGGAGACAAGACGCTCGGGAGGCCCTCACGCTGGGACTACGGTCAGGAAGAAGGACGTACCTCTCATTAAGGATCTTATACAGCAAATGAGTAATGTTAACGCGATCATCTACCCAACACTGAAGACGGTACTCGGTGAGGCAAAAGCGCCCCTCTCGCCCGACCAACGCCAGCAACTCGATCGACTACAAGCTCTCCTGAAACAAGCAGGGAGCAGGGCCGACACCCCCAGTCTACGGCAGCTGTTGGACATGTTGTAAATATTGTGTTTACTCTCAACAAGTGACACACTCCCTGACCTAACCTAACAGGAAGTAGACGAAACAGAGATGACGCCTTGTACAACAGTATAATCCCTGTATATATGTATTTATAAATAACCAAACACTCCTGAATAAGTTATGTGATACTCACAATAAAATGGACTTTCTTCATTAATTTGTTATTTCCCAAACCAAGAATTTTTTTATGAACATAAAAACATAAGAATGGAGGAAACTGCAGCGGACCTATTGACCTATACTGGGCAGTCCCGTTTACACCCAACCCCTATTGCTCATATAAGCATCCAACCTATGTTTGAAGCTATCCAGCGTATTCGAGTTAATGATGATATTTGGTAACTTGTTCCACTCATCCACTACTCTATTTCCAAACCAATGTTTACCTATTTCGCGCCTAAATCTAAATTTGTCTAATTTAAAACCATTGTTTCGAGTTCGCTCCTGGTTGGATAGTTTGAGTACCTTTGTAATATCCCTTTTTTTAGCCCTGACTTCCTTATAACCTCTATCAGGTCGCCTCGCTCTACGTCTCTCGAGGAGTGCAAATTAAGATGCTTTAACCCGTCTCTGTACTCAAGGTTCCTAATGCCCGAGATTAGTCTTGTCATTCTCCTCTGAATTCTTTCAAAGGATTCTATATCCATTCTGTAACGGTGACAGGGCAGACTGCGTAATCCAGGTGTGGTCTCACAAGAGCAAGATACAGTTTTAGGATGACCTCGCTAGTCACCTGGGGTCAGGAGCCTCCAGTCACATAACACCACACAACACCATACAATACCACATAACACCACACAACACCTCACAACACACTATAACACACCACAGCAGAAGGCCCATATGGATGAAACGCACCATTACCCACAATCAGCGGTGTGTGTGTGTGTGTTGGTGTAGATACGTGTGTGTGTGTGTGTACGTATGAGTGAACAACCGAACGAATGAGACGAGGTATAGTTAAATAATCCATAATAACCAAGTAATTTAAAAGAATAAAAAAAATGTAATTGTAAATATATATAGATAGAGAACTATACCAACTTAAGAATGGATGGAGGTGGATTAATATATAGAAGAGGTAAAGTATAAGGAGAGAGGCAGGATGGACACGACACACTCGGAATCAGTTGAGTATATTCCTGATCAGAGAGTGTGTGTGATATTCTTGATCAGTGTGTGTGTGTGGAGTGTACTCGCTGTTGTAGAAGTCAGAGAATATCATCAAGTAAGAGAGAGGTGTGAACTGAATGTAAATATAAAGAGCTCTTGTCGTGAAGGGGCCAGGACACATTAGTCACAGCTGTTGTATAGAAGAGTTAACAATAGACGATAGGGAAGTCTGTGTTCCTCTCGTTTTAAATCACAGTAGCTCAGAAAGGTGTGTGTCTGCTGGTTGAAGGTTTCCTGAATCCAGTGTAAAAACTGATTGGATTACCTTCAAACACCAGATAAACGACACCTCATCCACAGCCTTATTCCACATCAACTCACACCTGGCTGCTCTTCCCTCATATATAAATACACATTACATTAACTTTTTTGGTGTCAGCGATATCCTTGGTATTATTTTTTGGAAGGGAATACTTTTTTTTTGGGGATGGGTGGAGAGGGGGCGTGTCATGTAGGTGAGTGATGACGTCCGTGTCGTGTGTGAGAGCGCCCTTCATAATTTCCCTCAGGCAGGTGGTAGTGAGGCAGGAGGGCACGAGACCCAATAACTGCATATTGATGAGTGTCTCCTTTGTATTGTGGGGAAGGGTGGTGTGGGAGGGGTAGTGTGGGAAGGAGGCTGTGTGTGTGTGTGTGGGGAGGGTTGGACTGGCTAACTCACCTAAAGCACAACCCATATATCTGCCTTTCCTGACCTGACTGGTTATGTTTCTTGCGTCTGAGAGATGTTTAGCATCTTAGGAAGTCGTGGTGGTTCAGCCTAATGATTTATTCTATCAATGTGTTTAGTAAGTGTATATGAACAATGCGTTTCAGTAGAGGTCAAGTAAGGTCAAGTACTGAATTGGTTTGGGAGATCACGTGAAAATCTAGGCATCCTGCTTGTGTCACCTGACCTAACCTAATATAGCCTTACCTAATCTAACGTAACGTAACGTAACCTAACCTAACCAAACCAAACCTAACCTAACCCCTAACACCCCAGGTAGTGTTAGGGTGTTTAATCCTTAAGCTGAGGTGGGGATTCTTCAACTGACCCAGAAACAGATTAAAACATAATGACCAGAATAATTACAGAGACTGACCAGTGTGAAGTGACCTTAAGTGACCTTTGACCGTGATGACATTAGCAGCCAGACAGTGACCAGAATACCCATTAGCGTGTCTCGTCCTAAACCTGTCCCTGATGAATTTTTCTCGAGTGTTATAATTACTGATAGACAAACGCACATATAAGAACAAGCTAAGCACCGGTGATTATAATGGCAGTTCAGATATTTGATGTGATTTATTATTGTGCAAAAATAAAAAATAAAAGATTGTAAATAAGCGATTATGTATAAAATTTTACATTATTATATCTCAAAACACACACACACACACACACACACACACACACACACACACACAGTATATTGTTATGTTATACGGAATGTGAATACTCGTAGACATTGGAAACAGACGCTCAACACTGCCTCAATGTGCTCTTACCACCACCACCACCACCACTACTACCACCACTACTACTACCACCACACCACCACTATTACCACCACCACTACTACTACCACCACCACCACCCTATTACCACCACCACTACTACCACCACCACCACTACACACATCACCACCACACACACCATCACCACCACCACCACCACTACCACCACCACCACACCACCACCTACTACCACCACCACCACTATACCACCACCACTACACCACCACCACCACTACCACATGCCACCACCACACACACCACACACCCACCACCACCACTAATACCACCACCACTACCACCACCACCACCACCACTACCACATGCCTACCACTATCCCACCACCACCAATACCCACCTACCACACACACCACCACCACCACCACCACCAATACCACTACTACAACTATCATCAACACCACTACTACCACCTACCACAACTACTGCTACCACCACCACAAACTATCTACCTCATCATCCTAATACACTCACTCACTCTCACACCAACTGACAAAAACAAACAAAAAACAACATCATAATTTCATAACGTAACACCCAAGGCAAGAGTGTGTTGATATTCTGCAACAAGAAATTTTTGGGGGAGAGGTAGTGTGTGTGTGGTGTGGTGGTGGTGTGTGATGGTGTGGTGGTGGTGTGGTGTGTGTGTGTGTGTGGTGGTGTGTGGTTAGTGTGGTGGTGGTGGTGTGGTGTGGTGGTGTGTGGTGGTGGTGATGATAGTGGTACTGGTGGTAGTGTATTTGGTGAAGTGGTGGTGATGGTGATAATGGTGGTTGGTTCTTCTACAATATGGTGGTAGAATGTAAGACGTTAATAGTCGTGTGTGTGTGTGTACAGTGTGTGTGTACAGTGTGTGTATGTGTGTGTGTGCAGTATGTGTGTGTGGTTCTGCTCTCTCTCTAACATCTATACATCATTGTACCAGTAGAGAGAGGTCGGGGAAAGTGGGAGTCAAAAAACAAGCAGGTCCTGGGGAGTAAAATTAGTTGCTTAGGACAAGGGGTAAAACAGGACCAGGGAAGGGTAGGCTTAAATGTATACTATACAAACAGTAGGAGCGTTAGAAATAAAATAGACTTGCTGAGAGCGGTTGTATGTACCGAGAATGTAGACGTCATAGCAATCACCGAAACTTGGATGAATCTGGCGAGCAAAATTTTTTTTTATCAGAGTACCACATAGAAGGGTACAACCTTTTTCACAAGGACAGGGAAGGTAGGAAGGGGGGAGGGGTCGCACTCTTCGTCAAGGATACATTAAAATGTTGTATTAATAATTCAATAAAGGGTGAAATAGGAACCGAGCCTGGATGGGTAGAAATCACGGAAGGAAGAGAAAAACTAATTATGGGAGTGATTTACAGGCCCCCAAGTCTGGGAAAGAAGCAGCTCAGCCCATATGGCAGGAAATGAGTAGGGCAGCAAAATACAACAACCTGTGCATTATGGGGGACTTCAACTTCAGAAATATTGACTGGGACAACATTGTAGGTGACTATGAATCTGAAGACTTCCTAGACGCAGTACAGGACAATTTTTTGAAACAACTAATTACAGAACCTACTAGAGGTGACAATATATTAGACCTAGTATTAATAAATAAAGAAAATATTATCAGAGATATCACAGTAGGGGAAGAACTAGGGAACAGTGATCACAGAGAAATAAGGTTCACCCTAAATTGGGAAACGAAAAACAATGACAATATGGTCAGAGTCCCAAACTTTCGGTTGGCGGATTATCAGGGGGTAAAGAAGGTACCTAGGTGAGGTCACCTGGGAACAGTCCCCAGTAGGAAGGGGTGAGGTCTATAATATATTCACTAAAATACTACATAAAGCACAAGAACAAAATATACCATACAGAAAATTAGGTCAAATAAGAATGAGCCAAGGTGGATGACCAGAAAATTTAAACATAACATAGAAATAAAGAAAGGAATTTATAAGAAATTAAAGGGAGGGGAGGAGCAGCTCAGAAACAGGTATAATGAACTATCTAGGAATGTTGGGCCAACTATTTTGCACTTTTACTGAGGGGCTTTTGTCCCAGGGGCTTTTGTTGTTGTTGGAGAAATAATAATACAACAACAACAAACACTAAATATAATAAAATAAATAATAATAATATCAGGTGGTGTAAGATATGGGTGACGTGTGTGTGTTTATTAGAACTGACACACACACACACACACACACACACACACACACACATATATTAACAGTCATACTTACGGCAGCACCTTTACTTTCTTTCATCACCCCATCACAGGAAGACGACGGCGGGGAGGAGGGAGTAATCCATTGAGAATCCCTTTGAAAGTTTAGGAGGAAGAGCACCGATTTTACCCAACCCCCCTAGTGACTGTATCTTCTCCCCTCCCAAGTACCCCCATCTTCTCCCCTCCCCATCGTCTGCATCTTTTCCCCACCCCACCCTAGCCTCCCCACCGCCTACATTTTCTCCCTCCTCCCCATCGCCTGCATCTTCTCCTCTCCCCACCCTCCCCACCCCATCTCCTCTCCCTCCCCACCCCCTACATCTTCTCCCCTCCCTCCCCACCCCACCCCACCGCCCGCAGCACCAGGGATCAGTCGAGTACCTACCTTCGCCTTCAAGAAATTTCCTATTATCATCAGGAAAAATTGTTTAGATCTCCCTCGGTGGGTCAGCTTGAAGGACACTGAAACTGAAGAAGACGCAGTGACCACAGAACATAAGCCACCAAAGGCAAATTTTTTTTTTTCAGCGTGATGGGTGAAAGTATCGACAAACATAAGTAAATCATATAACACGACAAGCGGTACACAGAATTTACAGCTGATGATTTGGAAAGATGGGAAGGTATGTTTGGATGAGGGGAAATGTGCACAAAGGTGAAGATAATGGTAGAAGACAAAGGTATGTAAGAAATTCATCTGGAGGTCCGTGTACCAGTAGCTAGTGTGTGGGGGGGAAGACATGGAATTTCAGCAGGTGAGAAGAGAATGGATTTAACTTTTTTTTATTCCTCTTGTTGGTGTACCTGGCTCAAGGAACATATTGAGAGAGTAAAATAAAAATACTGTTTAATTTAATTGACTTGATGGAGAGAGTGTATTTATTATTATCGTTTCGGTGTGTGTGTGTGTGTGTGTGTGTGTGTGTGTGTGTGTGTGTGAAACAAGGCTGTGGCCCGCAAGCGAACGGGCCCGGGTTCTATAACCGGGCAGGATGAAACTATGGGTAATTTTTTTTTACGCCGTTTGCCTCTGTCTACCCAGCAGTAATTGGGGACCAGGATGTTACTCGATTTGTGGATCGTGTTCCGGGGTAATGGTTAGCCAGTGCAGTTGGCGAGTTGTCCGGTCTTCTCGGACTGTTCCTTCACACTGGGTCATGCAACTCGTTAACTCAGGGTGTGGTTGTTGTGTTGGCGACAGCTTCTACACCTTAAACAAATCATGCCTAGGTGGCTCTTGGGCCGGCAACCATTATTAGTTGGCTGGCACTGTACTTGACCTCCATAAATGTCTCAACAGGTAACCCCATTTACCTGTGGGTGGAGCCATTTACCTTGTACTGTGGGATCAAGCGAGTGATTCATAAGGTAGGACGCTGTATCACCTCAAGTCAGCATTAAAAGATCAGGTCTCCGGGGAGTTTTTTTTATTTATTTATTGGGCAGCCCCCTACATCCTTGTGTAAGGTGAAGCGCAGAAGCGTTTACAGCGCCCAACAAGGTAAGGGTCAAAGGGTCAAGGGAGACTCGGTCGGTGTCATCTCCTCACACACACACACACACACACACACACTGAATTATTTCGAAGAGCATTAAAAACGACTTAGAAATTGATCCATGCTTGACAGATACACATTTCTCTTCCCCATTAGTTATATATTTCTGTCATCGACTATGAACTGCCCTACGTCACAAACACTACGTCACACACACTATGTCACAAACACTACGTCACAAACACTACGTCACACACACACTACGTCACAAACACTACGTCACAAACACAACGTCACACACACTACGTCACAAACATCATAAATTACCATAACATATTTTCTACTTGCATATTTATGGGACCAACTTCTGTGACCATAAATTCATGAATAAACAAATAAAAACAAATAAATAAATAAATAAAAACATCACAAAAGATCAGACGAGTTATGAGATATTCAATAAACAATAAAACATTCTAAAAGAGTTATCCACTACTCCCCTCTTCCCGTTTTCTTTAAGTTAAATATCATCACATAACTTAAGGTAGACTATTATATCTGAAACACATATAACACAACATAACACAACATATAAATACATAACAACATACTGGGTCGTCACCATGTTGTAAATAACTCACACTAGTTGCCAACAGTGAGTAATAAAGGTGACAACTTGATTACCTGACATATAACAAGGTAGTTTGGGGTCATTAACATTGTGCTACGGTTTAAGTAAGACGGACATATACTGTTAAAATACTTGACTCCTCTATATAGGAGAAATAGTTTAGGTACTTTATAAACTTTGAGAATAGACGATTATTTTGTGTTGGCTGTGTAGTTTATCTTCATTCCGCTGTGATCACTGACTGAATATATCCCCGATACATCAGTGAGGGAGGGAGGGAAGGAAGGAGAGAGAGAGAGAGAGAGAGAGAGAGAGAGAGAGAGAGAGAGAAACCTCTTGCGTAGTGCCCTCAGTATTTACTTTCTCCAGGGTAAATATCCTGGAATTTTGTTGTTGTTGATGCTGCCAAACCTGACACACACACACACACACACACACACACACACACACACACACACACATACATCACACACACACACACACATACATCACACTAACACCACACAAACATATACCATTAAGGTAAAACACAGGTAAGCCACGCTAATTTGACTATATGGCGCTAATTTACCTGTGGCTGAGTTATCATCAAGCAGACACAACACAGGTGAGTCGCTATGTTAATTCTGTGTTAGGAACAATGTTAAAATGGACACCATGATTACAGTGTTTAATTCCTAACATTAAGCTGGAGTATCAGTGTAAAGTATAAGTGAAAAATATAAGTGTAAAGTATAAGTGTTAAGTGTCAGTGTAAAGTAGCCATTTATATAATAGTAAGAACTTAAATTAAAAACTCCAGATATATATATTTTTTTTATTATTTAACATCAAAATTTTGTATAATTAATTAAGATAAGAGTTTATTCACACATACATATATACACATACATACATACATACATACATACATACATACATACAAATTAAGAGGGAAGAGAAAAACATTGAGGGGGAGGTCGTGGGAGGATGGGGCGTGGGTTGGAAGGGGCATGGGTTGAGGGGGAGGTCGTGGGAGGATGGGGCGTGGGTTGGAAGGGGCATGGGTTGGAGAGGGGGTTGGATAAAGGCGTGGGTTGAGGGGGTATGGGTTGAGGGGGCGTGAGTTGGAGGAGCGTGGGTTGGAGGAGCGTGGGTTGGAGGGAGCGTGGGTTGGAGGAGAGTGGGTTGGAGGGGGCGTGGGTTGGAGGGCGTGGGTTGGAGGGGGAGAGTGGGTTGGAGGGCGTGGAACGATGGGGGCGTGGGTTGGAGGGGCGTGGGTTGATAGGGGCGTGGGTTGATAGGGCGGCGTGGGTTGGAGGAGACGTGGAGTTGGAGGGGCGTGGGTTGGAGGGGAGCATGGGTTGGAGAGGGAGAGTGGGTTGGAGGAGCGTGGGTTGATGGGGAGCGTGGGTTGGAGGGGGTTTGGGGGCGTGGGTTGGAGGGCGTGGGTTGGAGGGCGTGGGTTGGAGGGCGTGGAGTTGGAGGGCGTGGGTTTGAGTGGGGAGCGTGGGTTGGAGGAGGAGCGTGGGTTGGAGGGAGCGTGGGTTGACGGAGCGTGGGTTGGAGGGGCGTGGGTTGGAGGGCGTGGGTTGGAGGGGGCGTGGGTTGGAGGGCGTGGGTTGGGGGGCGTGGGTTGGAGAGGGGAGCGTGGGTTTGGAGTGGGAGCGTGGGTTGGAGGGGGAGCGTGGGTTGGAGGGGGCGTGGGTTGGAGGGAGCGTAGGGTAAAGGGAATATTCAAATCCTCATCGGTATGTTACTGTGTCGGACTATCTGAGAAAATCCACGGAAGGAATCAAATCGTTATGGTGCACGATTCATGTGGAAGGAATATAGGACCCCCCCCCCCCCCTCCCCCGGTGTCTGACAGGCATCCTCAGCGGGCATTCTCTGGCCCCTATATATCCTTTTATTTCATCTATCTTGAAGCTCATTGGCTGGTCATATTTAAACTCTTGAAGCTCATTGGCTGGTCAAATTTAAACTCTTGAAGCTCATTGGCTGGTCATATTTAAGCTCTTGAAGCTCATTGGCTGGTAATATTAAAGGTCATGAAGCTCATTGGCTGGTCATATTTAAGCTCTTGAAGCTCATTGGCTGGTCATATTTAAGCTCTTGAAGCTCATTGGCTGGTCATATTTAAGCTCTTGAAGCTCATTGGCTGGTAATATTAAAGCTCTTGAAGCTCATTGGCTGGTCAAATTTAAACTCTTGAAGCTCATTGGCTGGTAATATTTTGCAAGACATCAAATTAACCTGAGAGAGAGAGAGAGAGAGAGAGAGAGAGTAACACAACCTTATATTAAGTCGGTGTGGATATAGTATACTGCGAGACTAAACTCCCGCTATATAAAACAAACTCTGAATCATTCTAGAGTAAATATATTCCTAGAATGTTATTAATTCATTGGGTTATTTTAATTTATATAAGATAATTCACTAGATTAAATTTTTAACACTTAAAGTTGAGCCATAAATCAGGTTGAATTTAATTAACCGGATAATATTTATAGTCTAGCCTTCCTTAAGAGAAAAAAAACAGTGTTGGAAAAGAAGAATTGTTGAATTTAGCCCCAAAAATCTTAGTATTTTCATAAACTTATATTTTTTCTCACAGCATGTAACAATTAAGAGGTCAGGGGTAACAATTAAGAGGTCAGAGGTAACAATTAAGAGGTCAGAGGTAACAATTAAGAGGTCAGGGGTAACAATTAAGAGGTCAGGGGTAACAATTAAGAGGTCAGAGGTAACAATTAAGAGGAGGTGAAGAGGTAACAATTAAGAGGTCAGAGGTAACAATTAAGAGGTCAGAGGTAAAAATTAAGAGGTCAAAGGTAACAATTAAGAGGTCAGGGGTAACAATTAAGAGGTCAAAGGTAACAATTAAGAGGTCAGGGGTAACAATTAAGAGGTCAGAGGTAACAATTAAGAGGGCAGGGGTAACAATTAAGATGTCAGAGGTAACAATTAAGAGGGCAGAGGTAACAATTAAGATGTCAGAGGTAACAATTAAGATGTCAGAGGTAACAATTAAGAGGTCAGAGGTAACAATTAAGAGGTCAGGGGTAACAATTAAGATGTCAGAGGTAACAATTAAGATGTCAGAGGTAACAATTAAGAGGTCAAAGGTAACAATTAAGAGGTCAGGGGTAACAATTAAGAGGACAGAGGTAACAATTAAGAGGTCAGAGGTAACAATTAAGAGGTCAAAGGTAACAATTAAGATGTCAAAGGTAACAATTAAGAGGTCAGGGGTAACAATTAAGAGGTCAGAGGTAACAATTAAGAGGTGAAAGGTAACAATTAAGAGGTCAGAGGTAACAATTAAGAGGTCAGAGGTAACAATTAAGAGGTCAGGGGTAACAATTAAGATGTCAGAGGTAACAATTAAGAGGTCAGGGGTAACAATTAAGAGGTCAGAGGTAACAATTAAGAGGTCAGCGGTAACAATTAAGAGGTCAGGGGTAACAATTAAGAGGTCAGGGGTAACAATTAAGAGGTCAGGGGTAACAATTAAGAGGTCAGAGGTAACAATTAAGAGGTCAGGGGTAACAATTAAGAGGTCAGGGGTAACAATTAAGAGGTCAGAGGTAACAATTAAGAGGTCAGGGGTAACAATTAAGAGGTGAGAGGTAACAATTAAGAGGTCAGAGGTAACAATTAAGAGGTCAGAGGTAACAATTAAGAGGGTAACAATTAAGAGGTCAGAGGTAAGCGGTTGGTTAAAGTAGCGTTCATCAGGTGTGAGAGCAATATATTAGGTTAGGTTAGGTTAGGTTAGGTTAGGTTAGGTTAGGCTAGGTTAGGCTAGGTTAGGTTAGGTTAGGTTAGGTTAGGTTAGGTTAGGTTAGGTTAGGCTAGGTTAGGCTAGGTTAGGTTAGGTTAGGTTAAGTTAGCTTAGGCTAGGTTAGGCTAGGTTAGGTTAGGTTAGGTTAAGTTAGCTTAGGCTAGGTTGGGTCAATTTAGGTTAGGTTAGGTTAGGCTAGGCTAGGTTAGGTTAGGTTAGGTTAGGTTAGGCTAGTTGCTGTCAGTTTAGGTTAGGTTAGCAGAAAACATAAGAACAATCTCAGGTAACAACAGCAACTGACTGACTGACTGACTGTGTAGGGGCCTGTATCATCACCAACTTTTTCATATACACAAGATGACAAAACAAAAAAAAAATAAAGAAAAACACAAACAAACAAACACACTCACAAAACACAAAAAAACATCCCCAAGAGACAAAACAGCCAATTTGTAAACCAAACTTACATCACTTACGTATAACAATTAACTCTGACCACCACAATACTTTGACGTGTCCTCTCTCTCTCTCTCTCTCTCTCTCTCTCTCTCTCTCTTTTACCCACACATATCACAGGTCAATTTCACTATTCTGTTTAAATCCTGCGGGAGGTGAAATCAATTTTCCAGTCAGTGTGTCACTCTTCCGCACCCTGGGACCTGCAGCCCTTTTGTGTGTGTGTGTGTGTGTGTGTGTGTGTGTGTGTGTGTGTGTGTGTGTAATAATAATAACAATAATAACAATAATAATAATAAATAAAAACAATAACACCACCACCACCACCACCAAAAGACTCCTCCCCTACAACCATCCAACGACCAAATATAATTATCTATGGTGTTGGTGCTGTGGAATTAATAGTTCACTTTAAATTGAATTGAAAGTTAAGCCCAATGGACAAATTATTATAGCATAGTAAAAAAAAAATATTAACTATGCAACCTGGCTATACCCTTCCTCATGCTCTATCTATATCACTATGGTCGTATATAAATTTTTGTATTATTCATTTATTTTATTTATTTATTTATTCATTTATCAGGAGTACAGGTTGGTGTACATTTTTTAGTATGTATGTATGTATGTATGTATGTATGTATGTATGTATGTATGTATGTATGTATGTTGGTATTGGAAACACAATTATCATCATCATCATCATCATCACTACAGTCACCATCCCTACACTATCCTTTCTAGAGATCACTATCACCACCACCATCGTCACAAATACCACACACACACACACACACACACACACACACACACACACATTTCCTCGTTTCCTTGACTTGCAAAGTGGACACAATGACTCTGTTCTTTACAACGCCTCGAGATTCTGAAAATACAAAGAACTTCCTTGGTTCTTGACTCCTGTAAAGGTCACCTCACGTATATGGCACTGTAAGAGGCACTCCACGTATATGGCACTGTAAGAGGCACTCCACGTATATGGCACTGTAAGAGGCACTCACGTATATGGCACTGTAAGAGGCACCCCACGTATATGGCACTGTAAGAGGCACTCCACGTATATGGCACTGTAAGAGTACCCCACGTATATGACATTAAGAGGTACCTCACGTATATGGCACTGTAAGAGGCACCCCACGTATATGGCACTGTAAGAGGCACCTCACGTATATGGCACTGTAAGAGGCACTCCACGTATGGCACTGTAAGAGGCACTCCCGTATATGGCACTGTAAGAGGCACCCCACGTATATGGCACTGTAAGAGGCACTCCACGTATATGGCACTGTAAGAGGCACTACGTATATGGCACTGTAAGAGGCACCCCACGTAATACCTCATGTTAATCTCAGGACACAGACAGTTCACACTATCATAAGACCGACGGTAAAATTAGCCAATCTCTTCTTGAGGCCACAGACAACTAATCAATACACACACACACACACACACACACACACACACACACACACACACACACACACACACACACACACAACAACTACAAAGCCAACATCACAATAAGCTAACCCAAATCCCCTTGACAACTACAACAACCAAATTCTAATTAAACTCTCCCAAATTAGTTCTTCCTTCTGGTAATTTGATCTCGTTGTGTTTTCGGTAAGTTTGGGAACTTTTAAATGACATTATTTACGTTTTGGGAAGGAAATTGTTTTTTGTTTCCCTACCTGATGTAAGTTATCGTCTCTGTTCGTCCTGGTAGTTATTGGCAGAGTGGAGGATAATTTTCAGGAGTTAGTAGTGAGGGTAGTTAGTGAAGGTAGTTAGGAGTGGTGTAGTTAGTGATGATGGTAGTTAGTAGTGATGGTAGTAGTTAGTGAGGGTAGTTAGTGAGGGTAGTTAGAGTGATGGTGGTTAGTAGTAGTGATGGTGGTTAGTAGTGATGGTAGTTAGTGATGGTAGTTAGTAGTGATGGTAGTTTGTGGTTATGGTGGTTAGTAGTGATGTATAGTAGTGGGAGCTAGTGAAGTAATTAGTAGTGATGGTAGTTAGTAGTGATGGTAGTTAGTAGTGATGGTAGTTAGTGAGGGTAGCAAGTAGTGATGGTAGTTAGTAGTGATGGTGGTTAGTAGTAATGGTGGTTAGTAGTGATGGTAGTTTGTGGTTATGGTGGTTAGTAGTGATGGTAGTTAGTAGTGGCGGGAGCTAGTGAGAGTAATTAGTAGTGATGGTAGTTTGTGGTTATGGTGGTTAGTAGTGATGGTAGTTAGTATGGAGCTACTTAAACACTGGGTCATGCAACTCGTTAACTCGGGGTGTGGTTGTTGTGTTGGCGACAGCTTCTACAAACACTGGTCATGCAACTCGTTAACTCAGGGTGGTTTGTGTTGGGGACAGCTTACACCTTAAACACTGGGTCATGCAACTCGTTAACTCTGGGTGGTTGTGTTAGACAGTCTACACCTTAAACACTGGGTCATGCAACTCGTTAACTCAGGGTGTGGTTGTTGTGTTGGGACAGCTTCTACACCTTAAACACTGGGTCATGCAACTCGTTAACTCGGGGTGTGGTTGTTGTGTTGGCGACAGCTTCTACACCTTAAACAAATTCACGCCTAGGTGGCCCTTGGGCCGGCCATCCTCGTTACACGAGAGGCAACCAATTATTATTATTAGTAGTGATGGTAGTTCGTAGCGATGGTAGTTAGTAGTGGTGGTAGTTAGTAGTGACTGTAGTTAGTAGTGGTGGTAGTTAGTAGTGGCACCAGTTCAATAATCAATCATTATACCTACCTGTTTAAAACCAATTACCTCAAGACAGGTGATAAAAAACTCACCCTTGAGATAACATGACGATAACAGGGACTAATAGATATAATTAATCACTAATAACCTGTCCATGATAACACAATGACCTTTAGTCCTTGATCAGGTACAATACGTGTTTATGATGTGTGACTCTTACCTTAATTAACCTGATCATTAAACACTCAAGTACCTAGTAGGTTAGGTTAGGTAGGTTAGTTAGGTTAGTTAGGTAGGTTAGGTTAGGTTAGTAGGTTAGATTAGGTTAGGTAGTGGGTTAGGTTAGGTTAGTTAGTTAGTTAGGAGGTTAGGTTAGGTAGATAGGTTAGGTTAGTGAGGGAGAGTTAGGTTAGGTTAGGTGAGGGGGTTGCTGGATGCAGGTATAGAGGTTTTTTTAGACATATTCACGTACACACACACACACACACACACACACAAGGACTGAGACTTGAGATTCTTAAGTTTATGTCTGACTGGCCTATCTCTCTCTCTCTCTCTCTCTCTTCTGTTTTTCTCTAATTGCCCATTGATATTGCTCTCTACGTATGCTGGTCTTGCATTCCTCTGGCTCTTTCTCTTCTCTGGCTCTTTCTCTTCCTCTGGCTCTTTCTCTTCCTCTGGCTCTTTCTCTTCCTCTTGGCTCTTCCTCTGGCTCTTCCTCTGGCTCTTCCTCTGGCTCTTTCTCTTCCTCTGGCTCTTTCTCTTCCTCTGGCTCTTCCTCTGGCTCTTTCTCTTCCTCTGGCTCTTTCTTCTCTGGCTCTTTCTCTTCCTCTGGCTCTTCCTCTGGCTCTTTCTCTTCCTCTGGCTCTTTCTCTTCCTCTGGCTCTTTCTCTTCCTCTGGCTCTTCCTCTGGCTCTTCCTCTCCCTCTGGCTCTTTCTCTTCCTCTGGCTCCTCTGGCTCTTTCTCTTCCTCTGGCTCTTCCTCTGGCTCTTTCTCTTCCTCTGGCTCTTTCTCTTCCTCTGGCTCTTTCTCTTCCTCTGGCTCTTCCTCGGCTCTTTCTCTTCCTCTGGCTCTTTCTCTTCCTCTGGCTCTTTCTCTTCTTCCTCTGGCTCTTCTCTGGCTCTTCCTCTGGCTCTTCCTCTTCCTCTGGCTCTTTCTCTTCCTCTGGCTCTTCCTCTTCCTCTGGCTCTTCCTCTTCCTCTGGCTCTTCCTCTTCCTTTGGCTCTTTCTCTTCCTCTGGCTCTTCCTCTGGCTCTTCCTCTCTTGGCTCTTTCTCTTCCTCTGGCTCTTTCTCTTCCTCTGGCTCTTCCTCTCTTCCTCTGGCTCTTCCTCTTCCTCGGCTCTTCCTCTTCCTCTGGCTCTTCCCTCTTCCTCTGGCTCTTTCTCTTCCTCTGGCTCTTCCTCTTCCTCTGGCTCTTCCTCTCTTCCTCTGGCTCTTCCTCTTCCTCTGGCTCTTCCTCTTCCTCTGGCTCTTTCTCTTCCTCTCTCTCTTCCTCTGGCTCTTCCTCTTCCTCTGGCTCTTTCTCTTCATCTGGCTCTTCCTCTTCCTCTTTCTCTTCCTCTGGCTCTTCCTCTGGCTCTTCCTCTTCTCTGTCTTCCTCTTCCTCTGGCTCTTTCTCTTCCTCTGGCTCTTTCTCTTCCTCTGGCTCTTCCTCTTCCTCAGCTCTTTCTCTTCCTCTGGCTCTTTCTCTTCTTCTGGCTCTTCCTCTTCCTCTGGCTCTTCCTCTCCCTCTGGCTCTTTCTCTTCCTCTGGCTCTTTCTCTTCCTCTGGCTCTTTCTCTTCCTCTGGCTCTTTCTCTTCTCTGGCTCTTCCTCTGGCTCTTTCTCTTCCTCTGGCTCTTTTCTCTTCCTCTGGCTCTTTCTCTTCCTCTGGCTCTTCCTCTGGCTCTTCCCTCTCCCTCTGTCTCTTCCTCTGGCTCTTCTCTGGCTCTTTCTCTTCCTCTGGCTCTTCCTCCTGGCTCTTTCTCTTCCTCTGGCTCTTTCTCTTCTCTGGCTCTTTCTCTTCCTCTGGCTCTTCTCTGGCTCTTTCTCTTCCTCTGGCTCTTCTTCCTTCTGGCTCTTTCCTCTCTGGCTCTTCCTCTGGCTCTTCCACTTCCTCTGGCTCTTTCTCTTCCTCTGGCTCTTCCTCTTCCTCTGGCTCTTCCTCTTCCTCTGGCTCTTCCCTCTTCCTCTGGCTCTTTTCTCTGGCTCTTCCTCTTCCTCTAGCTCTTTCCTCTTCCTCTGGCTCTTCCTCTTCCTCTGGCTCTCTTCCTCTCTGACTCTTCCCTCTTCCTCTGGCTCTTTCCTCTTCCTCTAGCTCTTCCTCTTCCTCTGGCCTCTTCCTCTTCCTCTGGCTCTTCCTCTCTCACTCTCTTCCTATTTACTCAACGAATAACAGATCAAGTGGTGGCAGAAGATTGAACATTATTTTTTGCGGAGCGACGGAGCAAATACACAACGCAACTTGACATTAGTAGACGCGCTCCCACGGCCTCTTCACTGCACCCCGGCCCGCTAACTCCTTGGCTTCTTCACTGCACCCCCGGCCCGCTAACTCCTTGGCTTTCACTGCACACCCCGGCCCGCTAACTCCTGGCTTCACTGCACCCCCGGCCCGCCTACTCCTTGGCTTCTTCACTGCACCCCCGGCCCGCTAACTCCCTTGGCTTCTTCACTGCACCCCGGCCCGCTAACCCTTGGCTTCTTCACTGCAACCCCCGGCCCGCCTACCCTTGGCTTCTTCACTGCACCCCGGCCGCTCACTCCTTGGCTTCACTGCACCCCCGGCCCGCTCACTCCTTAGCTTTCACTGCACCCCGGCCCGCTCACTCCTTGG